>NW_027496540.1:0-163282 GCF_021521415.1 Bidens hawaiensis
GGAATCACCTACTACCATCAAGCAAGCTCAGGCACTGAATGGACGCCTAGTCGCACTTAACCGCTTTTTGTCAAACCATGCGGATAGGTCGTTCCCATTCGTGTCAACATTGAGAAACTGTTTAAAGAAAACGCACTTCCGCTGGACACCAGAAGCGGAAGCAGCTTTTCAGGAAATTCGGTCGCGCTTGATCGAACTCCCAACGCTCACAGCACCAGAAGCGGGGGAGGAATTAATCATATACCTTTCCGCCACAAATAGAGCAACCGGGGCAGTCCTGCTAGTAGAGCGAAAAGGTATCCAGATGCCTATTTACTATGTTAGCCGTGTCCTAACAGACGTAGAAACCCGGTACTCTACCCTGGAAAAATTAGTCTTAGCACTTGTACAGGCTTCACGCAGGCTAAGAAGATATTTCCAAGGTCACCCAATCACCATTCTCACCAACTTCAAACTTGCAAACGTTCTAGACAAACCCGAGTTATCGAGACGTCTAGCCAAACGGGCAATTGAGTTGGGGGAATATGCGATAAAATACAAGCCGAGACCAGCCATAAAAGGCCAAGTCTTGGCCGACTTTATTGCAGAAGTCCCCGCTTCGCGGGAGAAATAGTGCTAGGAGGAGGCTCAACCCTCCCCAGCACAGGACATCAATGATGTCTGGCGACTCTACGCTGATGGAGCAGCCAGCAACGAGGGTTCAGGCGCAGGGTTGAAACTAACCAACCCAGCAGGCCAAGAATACACTTACGCTATTCGACTGGATTTCCCAAGTACGAATAACGTAGCAGAGTATGAAGCATTCTTGGCCGGGCTGAGGATTGCGCGTAAGATGGGAGTGAAAAACTTGGAAGCCCACGTAGATTCCATGTTAGTAGCCAACCAAATAAACGGGACGTACACGGCCGTGAACGACACAATGGCCCTGTACCTCGCACAGGCAAAAACCCTTATGCGCGATTTTAACGATTGTAAAGTCATATACGTCAAGCGTAGCGAAAACAAATCTGCGGATGCGTTAAGCAAGCTTGCATCGTTAGCCTTCACCCATTTGGGTAAGGACATCCGCATTGAACTCCTTGGAGCACCATCAGTCCCGCACAAGGAAATTTGTGTCATCCAAACCGGCACAGAAACGTGGATGAAAAATCGCGCCGTAAAATCCGCACCCACGCGCCTGAAAAAGCGTCTGGAATGACCATATACTGTCACGTCGTCATAACTTCCTGCACGTCCTGAAACTGTCAGAAGAAACCGTCGGACACTAACTTCCCTTCAACAGTTTGGACTGTTCTTATCCTTTCACCAACTCTTCGAATTTCAAAGAAATTCAAAAAGATTCAAAGATTCAAAAATAAGAGGGAATATACCCCCTTACCTTGGTATCCAAGAAACCGTAAGACAACTGCGGGTACAGTGTTAAGGCGAAACCCTTCACATACCTAGCACCTGCATGGAATTGAAGCCAAGAATACCTTGGAAGTAAAGAAACTATAAGACGAGTGCGGGTATAGTGTCAAGGCGAAACCCTTCACATACTTAGCACTTGCAGGGAATTGAAACCAAGAAGGATCTTCTGGACCGTGCTTGCGGAAAGAGAAATAGCACCTCCACATAGCCGGAACGTTGAGAACTACCTTGTTTGAAACTTCACGGCGGAATTGGTGGTTTAACATAACTGATCACTATGTCCGAAACTACCAAAAATCTCGTGAAGAATCTATGCAAGTGAAACTCAACGCTCCCGATGTGCGAAGGGGTTAAACACCTACCCACATCACAACCAAAGATCAGGCAGAAAAGTCGGGAATTTATGCTAGTGACATTAGGAAAACCGCGGGAAGAATCCCCACGGAAAACCTAAAAACTAAAAATTCTTTTCAAAACCCCTTGCTTAAGTCCAAAAGTTCACCTCACTTATTAACAATTCATGAGAAGAACATTGGACTGGGGGGACTTGAAGAGGTAGGTCCCAGCAGAGCCCAGTTGGACCCGCAAGACTCACCTTGAAGAGGGACGTCTGCGCAAGGACCAACTGGTCCCGCAGGACCCACCATGCTCAGAGATGAAGACCTTACGCGCAGTACGCCAGCTGTTCCCGCAAGAAAAGCCTCCCAATGGTGAAGTACCCCGCCTGTTCCCGCAGCTGCGGATATTAGCCATCAGGGAAGGCTACCCGCACTAATAGCAAGGCTACACGCACAAGGCACTAACTCAATAATTCAGTGTCACCTGAAGGAATGAGCAAGGCGGGAATACTCCCGCCCAAATGAGCCAGTCCGTACGCTTCTGGAAGGTCTTTTGTACTATACCTGCCAAGGTATGGACAAAATAGACAAGATCTGACCAGAGCAGCCCATGAACCAATCACAGGGTGACAGCTCATCGACAACAGTACGAGGAGCACGCTCTAGTACAAAATGTCACTATCAGCCGCTGCCTACTCACCAACCCTTGTCGTGGCACGTACATAGCCTGCCGTTGGTGGAAAAGGAACAGTACACAGCCGGCGGAAAAGGATTAGTACATAGCCGGCGGAAAAGGAACAGTACACAGCCGGCCTTTTCACTATCAGCCGCTGCCTACCCACCAACCAGCATGGCACGTGCGTAGCCCACAGTTGGTAGAAAAGGAATATTATACAGCTGGCTTGTAACACCCCGACCAAAGGCGGATTATACATCGGGGCGCCACATATTGTTTCATTACTCGTGACACTATTAGGTGTCAATATTTAATAAATACATTTATTCGTGCACGCGCAAGGTAAACACAAGATAGCATAAAACAACAATAATCAATATATTATAAGGCAGAATATTCGAACAACAATAACTTGTCTTGATACATTTTAATCTAGGTCCAAAAGTAAAAAAAAAACGTCCTACGTGTCCACAAGCTCCAAATGTAGCTACAGCAAACCTGAACATGTGTTAAAATAAAACGTCAAACACTTGCGTGTTGGTGAGAAATCAAGTTTAATACAATACATAGGTAACAATAAATCTGCGCGCAACACGTGTATGTCTGGTGTTTAACAAGGGTGCAATCAGATTGTGATCAAGCCTAAATAGATCATAGCTCATAGTTCATAGTTCAATCCGTGCTCCCAATTGAGCACAAAAACGAGAAAACATCTGTGCAAGTGTAAACAAAGAAAACCGTAAACGATAGGTCTCCCGTGTTCATCTAATGGATCCATGAAAACTTCGGAATAGGCCGAACAAAGCGGTTAATGATACACACATACAAATAAACAGCCAAGTAAACGTCCTCAACACATGGGATACTGCGCGACTAAAGTTCATAAACAAGTTTAAGACTCTAAGTTTGTACGAACACATGAACATCCCAAAACATTAAAAGCAAAAAGGGATTAGGTACGAGATTACTCACATGATAAACGATGCGGTGTAAGATAAAGCAAGAATCAACTTTAAACAAGCACAAGTTAACCTATAAATAAGATTATTGTTTTAATGATTTGTTTTAAGTCTTGATATAAGTTAGCATAATTAATAAGTAAATTATTATATATAATATATATATTACCGGAAAAGCAGGACAGAACAGGGAGGAAGACGGAGGCAGAGAGGGAGGCGGCAGAGAGAGCAAGGAGAACAGGAGAGATTAAGTGTTTTGTGTGTGTAGTGTTAGGAAAAATAATACTATTATTTATAGGGAAACCCTAGGAGACACAATCCCTAGAAAAGGGGAAAAGATCTCAAAAAGCAAAAGATTCCAAAAGCAAAAGATATCAAAAGATATGGCAGCAGGGAAAAAGAGAAAAAGCTGACAGGTTAACAGTAAAAAGGCATGGGCGGTTCAGAAAAAGGTACTGGTCAAGCATGGAAAAAGCAGATCTCAAAAGATAATGTCAGTCACTTTTTCTGCCAACCAATGGGGTTGGTGCGCATGCTGCGCCAAAAGTGGCTTTTCAGACATAAAGCAGATTAGGTCAACAGCACAAAAGATAAGACAACACAAAAGCAACGGCTAGATTAAACAGAAGAAAACTCAAAGGGTTTAGCGCGAGAAGGCTGGAGCGCGAAGGCAGACACAGAAGGTCAAGAGAGCGCGAGCGCGAAGGCAGACGGAACCAACCTTAACGCGTCGCGGAAAGAACTACATTTCTAAGCGCGCCGCGGGAAGAATCACATTTCTTAGCGCGCCGCGGGAGGAACTAAAATTCCTAGCGCGCCGCGGGAAGAACTATAATTCTTCGCGCGTCGAGGGATGAACTACGATTCTTAGCGCGCTGCGAGAAGAACTACAAATCCTTAGCGCGTCGCGGGAAGAACTACCGTTCTTAGCGCGCTGCGAGAAGAATTACAATTATTAGCGCGCTGCGAGAAGAGTTCGTCTCGCGTATCGCTGAAACAGGTGGTCTTCACGCAGGATTCCTTGTAAGGGGTCTGGCGCGTGGAGCTGCGCAAACAACCTTAGGCGGGAATGAACAAAGGACAAGCAAAGAGTTAGAAGAAAAAGAGGGAAACAAGGCGTAAGGGCGGGACGGCGACAAGAAGGAAAAGAAGGCGGAAAGAGAGAAGGAGAGGGACGGGACGGCGGAAAGAAAGAGAGAGAAAGAGGCGGGAAGGAAAATATATATTATTATTAAAAGTAAAATATAAGTATAAATAAATATTAAATCATAAAAGAAAGAGATCGGGTCAGAGAAACGGGTACCTGGGTCGGGTCGGATCGGGGCAGATGTCACAGTCTCCCCTACTTTAAGAAATTTCGTCCCGATATTTATCTCGAAGTAAGTTGCGCAGAGAA
The DNA here is from genome assembly GCF_021521415.1 of Bidens hawaiensis. Classification (NCBI taxonomy): domain Eukaryota; kingdom Viridiplantae; phylum Streptophyta; class Magnoliopsida; order Asterales; family Asteraceae; genus Bidens; species Bidens hawaiensis. The sequence continues at coordinate 4,780 of NW_027496540.1, forward strand.
CAGGTGCGGGTACTTGATCTTCATTTGATCTTCCCTTTCCCATGTAAACTCGGCTCCGCGCTTGGACTCCCAGCGAACTTTCACGATAGGGATACGACTGCGCTTGGTTTGCTTAACCTCGCGATCCATAATCTCAACAGACTTCTCAACGAAATGCATAGATTCATCAACTTGAACTTCATCAAGTGGAATGTGAAGGTTCTCGTCAGCTAAACACTTCTTGAGATTGGATACATGGAACGTTGGATGCACATTACTGAGCTCGGGCGGCAGGTCAAGTCTGTAGGCAACTTTTCCTACACGCGCGAGAATCTTAAATGGTCCAACATATCGAGGAGCAAGCTTACCTTTCTTCCCAAAGCGGACAACACCCTTCCAGGGCGACACTTTGAGGAGAACAAGATCACCAACTTGAAATTCGAGAGGCTTCCGCCTACGATCTGCGTAACTCTTCTGTCGGCTTCTGGCAGTCAGCAGATGATCACGGATCTTGGCGATTTTATCGGTTGTCTCTTGAACAAGTTCGGGTCCTGTGATTTGAGCTTCTCCCACTTCGCTCCAACAAATCGGGGAGCGGCACTTACGACCGTAAAGTGCTTCAAATGGGGCCATACCAATACTGGAATGATAGCTGTTATTATAAGAGAACTCAATCAAAGGCAGGTGTGAATCCCAATTACCTCCAAAATCAAGAACACAAGATCGGAGCATATCCTCAAGAGTTTGAATAGTTCGCTCAGACTGACCGTCAGTCTGAGGATGATATGCCGTACTCATGTCCAAGCGAGTTCCTAGCGCAGATTGGAGAGATTTCCAAAAGCGAGATATAAAACGGCCATCGCGATCGGATATGATGCTCAAAGGAGTACCATGGCGGCAGACAATTTCCTTGACATAAAGCTGCGCGAGATGCTCAACACGGTAGTTTTCACGAATGGGCAGAAAGTGAGCAGACTTAGTCAAACGATCCACTATTACCCAAATGCTATCATGTTTGCTTGCTGTCAAAGGTAACTTGGTAATAAAGTCCATCGCTACACATTCCCATTTCCACGTAGGAATTTCTGGTTGTTCGAGCAAACCAGATGGGCGTTGGTGTTCAGCTTTCACTTTAGAACAAGTCAGACATTTAGCTACGAACACAGCAATATCCTTTTTCATACCGGGCCACCAATAAGTAATGCGCAAATCCTTGTACATCTTATCAGCGCCAGGATGAATAGAATACCGGGATTTGTGCGCTTCACTCAGGATATCAGCGCGAAGATTCTCATCAAAGGGAATCCAGATGCGATTAAGATAGCAGAGAATTCCACTCAGATTAGGGACAAAGTGCGCTTCCGCGCCACACGCTAACTCGGCGCGAAGGTTACCATTACTGATGGATGCGCGCTGCGCGTCACGAATACGCGATTCAAGGTTGCTTTGAATCGGCGCGAAGTGAAGCTGGGTGCGCGGCAAGATACAGTTAAGTTGGCAGGGTTTTCGGCTGAGCGCATCGGCTACCACATTAGCCTTACCAGGATGATACCGGATCTCACAATCGTAATCGCTGATGAGTTCGTTCCATCGGCGTTGTCTCATGTTGAGTTCCTTTTGATCAAAGATATGCTGAAGGCTTTTATGGTCAGTGTAGAGGATGCACTTAGTACCATAAAGGTAGTGTCTCCAGATCTTCAAGGCAAAAACAACTGCACCAAGCTCGAGGTCGTGAGTTGTATAATTCTTTTCATGAACCTTAAGTTGCCTTGATGCGTAAGCGATAACCTTGCCTCGTTGCATAAGAACACAACCGAGACCTTGGTTGGAGGCATCGCAGTACACGACAAAATCATCATTACCCTCAGGTAGCGCAAGAACAGGAGCTTCACACAACAATCGCTTGAGCGATAGAAAGGCTTCTTCTTGCTTCGAGCCCCAAATATACGGTTTACCTTTGTGCGTTAGAGCTGTTAAAGGCAAAGCGATTTTCGAGAAGTTCGAAATGAAACGCCGGTAATAACCAGCTAAGCCCAGAAAGGAACGGATCTCGGAAGGAGAGGATGGCATAATCCAGTTCTTGATTGCTTCAATTTTGGATGGGTCGACATGAATACCCATCTTGTTCACAACATGGCCAAGAAACTGTACTTCATCAGACCAGAATTCACACTTGGAAAGCTTAGCATAGAGCTGCTCGGTTCGAAGCTTTTGCAACACCAACCGAAGATGTTGCTCATGCTCGGCCTTGGTCTTAGAATACACCAGAACATCATCGATAAACACAATCACGAATTTATCCAAGAAAGGCCTACACACCCGATTCATTAGATCCATGAAAACGGCGGGTGCGTTGGTTAGACCGAAGGACATGACCAAGAATTCAAAATGGCCATAACGAGTTCGAAAAGCAGTCTTCGGAACATCTTCATCGCGGATGCGCAACTGGTGATAGCCAGAGCGGAGATCAATCTTGGAGAAACAAGAGGCACCTTGGAGTTGATCAAAGAGGTCGTCAATACGCGGTAAGGGATACCGGTTTTTAATAGTGAGTTTGTTCAACTCGCGGTAATCAATACACATGCGAAACGAACCATCTTTCTTTTTAACGAACAACACCGGAGCACCCCAGGGCGAAGAGCTAGGGCGGATGAATCCTTTAGCAGTCAACTCTTGAAGTTGGCTTGCCAATTCTTGCATCTCAGCGGGCGCAAGACGGTAAGGAGATTTAGCTACGGGGGAAGCACCAGGGACAAGATCAATACGGAACTCGACTTCACGAGCGGGAGGGATACCAGGAAGATCATCAGGAAAAACTTCAGGGAAATCACGCACAACAGGGATATCGCGAAGCTTCTTTTCTTCAGCAGGTTCGACCACATGGGCTAAAAATGCAATACACTTCTTCCGCATGAGTCTTCGGGCTTCGGCGCAAGACATAAGTTTAAGACCGCGGGAGGGTTTTTCGCCGTAGATGTGAAGATCACCATTTTCTCGAGGTATGCGAATCAACTTCTTGGCGCAAATAACTTCGGCGCGATTCTTCGAGAGCCAGTCCATACCAATGATAACATCAAAGCTTCCAAGAGGCATGGGGATGAGGTCGATCAGAAAATCGTTTTCGTTAAGGTTAAGCGTGCAATCTTTAATCACCGAGTTAATTAAAACAGTTTCACCGTTAGCCAGTTCAACTGAAAAATCTTCTTTTAAGTTATCGCGCGGTCGCGCAAGCTTCTGCTCAAACGCGCGAGAAATAAAACTTCGATCGGCGCCAGTATCAAAAAGTATAGAAGCATAAAATCCGTTAAGCAAAAATGTACCATTAACTACGTCATTATTCGCTTGCGCTTGGTGCGTGGTTATGTTAAAAGCTCGTCCGCGCGTTACTTGGTTCGAAATCTGGTTCACCGGATTCGCTTGCGTAATCTGAACTTGTAGTCTTGGGCACGCGTTCCGGAAATGACTGGGATCACCGCAGTTAAAGCACGATCTGGGTCGTGGGTTTTGGTAGGTTGGTTGTGGATTCTGCGGGTAGACTGGTGGTGTTGGCGCAATTGGGTTGGCGAGAGGGACTCTACAGAATTCGGCAGAGTGACCAACGCGGCCACATCGGTTGCATTGTCGACACGGGGTTTGGGTTGGGTGGTGAAGTCTACAGGTTGGGCAAAAGGGTTGATTTCCTGTGTAAGGTTTCTTAGGTGGCGGGGCAGGGAGTGCGGGATTGGTTAAGGCATAGTTGTGGGCTACAGGAGGTGTTGGGTAGGCTGACAGTGGGTTAGGCGCGTAAACTGGAGGTTGGTAGATGGGTTGCTGGACAATGGGCGGGTTGGTAAGCGCATAGGCTTTGCGCCTGCGCTTGAGGTTGTTACGGTTTGAGGGTTCTGGTTTGGTTTCTGTTGGTTCAGGAACAGTCTTGGTGAGTTTGGTCTTTTCTGTTCCCCGCAGGAACAGGGTTCCTGCTCTGACATGGTTGTCGCTGAGCACAGCGGCCAACTCGATGGCGTCAGAGAGGGTTACTGGGTTTCTGGCCCATACAGAATCTTGAATTTCCATGGGGAGACCCCCAAGGAATTTCTCTATGGCTCGGCGGGAAGGGGTAACAAGGTGAGGGACCAGCAAACTTAGTTCATGGAAACGCGTCGCGTACTCGCGCGCTTCGCCACTGTATTGCTTAAGATTCCAAAATTCTTCCTCCAAGCGCTTAACTTCGTTGGGAGGGCAGAATTCTCGCGTCAGAATTTCCTTAAATTCCTCCCATAGCATGTTGGAAGCAGTTTCTGCGCCACGCGCATGAGCTACTCCATTCCACCATGTAAGCGCTCTAGATTCCAGGACACTAGAAGCATATAGGGTTCGTCTGTCTGAGGGGCATTGGGTGTGGAGGAAAGTGTTTTCTATTTTCTCAAGCCACTGGAGCATCACGGTGGCTCCTTCAAGACCTGTGAACTTTGGAGGGTTACCCGCGTTAAAGGATTTAATGTTGTAACCAGAGGTGTTGGTATTGTTTTGGCTCAAAGCTTGGGCTATTGCGGCGGCCATTTCCTGGGAACGTTGCTGTCTACGCATGCGCGAGGCTTCTCTTCTCTGAAATCGGCGAGATAGCGGAGGCATTCTATAAAAGTTTTAATTTTTGTTAATATCTTGGTTTTATCGCAAAGTATAACCTTATAAAGCTTGGTTTCGCGGAGTCAGTTACTGTCCAAAGTTAAAGTAAAATAAATGACCCTAAATGCAGACTTAATAAAGGTAACAAATTCGAATCAAGAATCGACAATTCATGTATCACCATGACTTTCCGAATTCCCAATTTAAAATATACGAGTAAACGAGTATTGGAGATTGACGATTCATGTATCACCATGACTTTTCAATCTTCAATATAAAATATACAAGAAAATGAGTATTGGCGGTTGACAATTCATGTATCACCATGACTTTTCAAGTCTCCAATCTCAGAACATAATCGTAAATGGAAATTGAAAATCAACTATTCATGTATCACCATGACTTTTCGGATTTTCAAATCCAACAAACGAATATGTAAGTAAAATCAATAAAAATCGAAATTCAACAAGAATCGAAATATCGCGAAATAAAACATAAAATCATATACTTCATAGGCGCGAGCATATTCATAAATAACGAGTAATTAACAATAAGCGCGCAATCATGAGATTTCTCTCATGCGCGAGAAGGGACTCTTAGGTATTCTAGGCCGTTACGTCTAACCACCTATCCTAAAGTCAACGAGCTCTGATACCAATCTGTAACACCCCGACCAAAGGCGGATTATACATCGGGGCGCCACATATTGTTTCATTACTCGTGACACTATTGGGTGTCAATATTTAATAAATACATTTATTCGCGCACGCGCAAGGTAAACACAAGATAACATAAAACAACAATAATCAATATATTATAAGGCAGAATATTCGAACAACAATAACTTGTCTTGATACATTTTAATCTAGGTCCAAAAGTAAAAAAAAACGTCCTACGTGTCCACAAGCTCCAAATGTAGCTACAGCAAACCTGAACATGTGTTAAAATAAAACGTCAAACACTTGCGTGTTGGTGAGAAATCAAGTTTAATACAATACATAGGTAACAATAAATCTGCGCGCAACACGTGTATGTCTGGTGTTTAACAAGGGTGCAATCAGATTGTGATCAAGCCTAAATAGATCATAGCTCATAGTTCATAGTTCAATCCGTGCTCCCAATTGAGCACAAAAACGAGAAAACATCTGTGCAAGTGTAAACAAAGAAAACCGTAAACGATAGGTCTCCCGTGTTCATCTAATGGATCCATGAAAACTTCGGAATAGGCCGAACAAAGCGGTTAATGATACACACATACAAATAAACAGCCAAGTAAACGTCCTCAACACATGGGATACTGCGCGACTAAAGTTCATAAACAAGTTTAAGACTCTAAGTTTGTACGAACACATGAACATCCCAAAACATTAAAAGCAAAAAGGGATTAGGTACGAGATTACTCACATGATAAACGATGCGGTGTAAGATAAAGCAAGAATCAACTTTAAACAAACACAAGTTAACCTATAAATAAGATTATTGTTTTAATGATTTGTTTTAAGTCTTGATATAAGTTAGCATAATTAATAAGTAAATTATTATATATAATATATATATTACCGGAAAAGCAGGACAGAACAGGGAGGAAGACGGAGGCAGAGAGGGAGGCGGCAGAGAGAGCAAGGAGAACATGAGAGATTAAGTGTTTTGTGTGTGTAGTGTTAGGAAAAATAATACTATTATTTATAGGGAAACCCTAGGAGACACAATCCCTAGAAAAGGGGAAAAGATCTCAAAAAGCAAAAGATTCCAAAAGCAAAAGATATCAAAAGATATGGCAGCAGGGAAAAAGAGAAAAAGCTGACAGGTTAACAGTAAAAAGGCATGGGCGGTTCAGAAAAAGGTACTGGTCAAGCATGGAAAAAGCAGATCTCAAAAGATAATGTCAGTCACTTTTTCTGCCAACCAATGGGGTTGGTGCGCATGCTGCGCCAAAAGTGGCTTTTCAGACATAAAGCAGATTAGGTCAACAGCACAAAAGATAAGACAACACAAAAGCAACGGCTAGATTAAACAGAAGAAAACTCAAAGGGTTTAGCGCGAGAAGGCTCGAGCGCGAAGGCAGACACAGAAGGTCAAGAGAGCGCGAGCGCGAAGGCAGACGGAACCAACCTTAACGCGTCGCGGAAAGAACTACATTTCTAAGCGCGCCGCGGGAAGAATCACATTTCTTAGCGCGCCGCGGGAGGAACTAAAATTCCTAGCGCGCCACGGGAAGAACTATAATTCTTCGCGCGTCGAGGGATGAACTACGATTCTTAGCGCGCTGCGAGAAGAACTACAAATCCTTAGCGCGTCGCGGGAAGAACTACCGTTCTTAGCGCGCTGCGAGAAGAATTACAATTCTTAGCGCGCTGCGAGAAGAGTTCGTCTCGCGTATCGCTGAAACAGGTGGTCTTCACGCAGGATTCCTTGTAAGGGGTCTGGCGCGTGGAGCTACGCAGACAACCTTAGGCGGGAAGGAACAAAGGACAAGCAAAGAGTTAGAAGAAAAAGAGGGAAACAAGGCGTAAGGGCGGGACGGCGACAAGAGGGAAAAGAAGGCGGAAAGAGAGAAGGAGAGGGACGGGACGGCGGAAAGAAAGAGAGAGAAAGAGGCGGGGAGGAAAATATATATTATTATTAAAAGTAAAATATAAGTATAAATAAATATTAAATCATAAAAGAAAGAGATCGGGTCAGAGAAACGGGTACCTGGGTCGGGTCGGATCGGGGCAGATGTCACATGGCTGTACCTGCTTGGAAACCTACCTTCGGCTATAAATACTCCAACACCTTGGAACGGTATGATCATCTTACCTTCACTAGCTATTTCTCTCAATATACACTTATATTCAGAGCAATCTAGTCTGATTCTCACGCCGGAGGGTGGTCACAAGGAGGAACCCCCCCCCCTTCTCAGTGACGAGCTCACGGTGTCTGTTTTGCAGGTCATCTGAAGAACATCCATCTTTGCCGGACCTAATCCTAGTGGAAAACATTACTTAGCCCCTAGATCATCCGTAATCTGCCCGGGGTCACTTAGTGTTTCTTCAAACCGCAATCTCTTTGGCACTAAGAAGGTCCAGAACCCCAACCTCAAGTGACCAGAAGCACCAGCACCATTACTTCCCATACTTATTTGGTTTCTCCTTGTGGTCCAGGCTACATATGATCCACGTCTCACCTCCATCCATTGTTACCTCAACACGTGTCACTTTCTTCCCACCCCCTGCACCATTAGTTAATCAACTAATTAATAATCATACCACTTTTCATTCCCAATAACTCAACTTGGATTCTAGTTCTACCATTGACCCTCAACCTCAGGAGACAATAAGTATTAATTTAAGCAAGTTGTTTGAACATATAGTAGTTATTTAATTAATACAGTATATTGTTAAAACTTAAAACACAATTTTTAAATAAAACTATTTAAAGGTATATAATATAGTACATGTAGTGCTTTTAAGTTTTAACCTATTCTAACAAGTTTTTGTCTTTTTTTATGTTAGCTGTTTCTTGCTAATATTATTCATTATTAATAAAACCAGTTCCAACCGACATGTTCTATGTAACAACTTAAAAGTAAGGGTCGAAAACGATGTAACTACGGAATCTTGAGTCTTGACCAACCCATGTATATTAAATTATTAATTACCATTTTGCCTCTGAACATTACAGATCTACAATTATTAAATTACTTTGTGGTACTTGATTCTTCAAGATCCACTTGTTGTTACAGATTCAGTTGATCTTAATAACTATGTAAAATTGTTCTTTTCATTCATAATTAAATAGCTTTCTTTGCAAGCTGCAATATAGACATATAGTACGTGATTAGATTCTATTTTCTCTCAACCTACGTTCTATATTAACCTCAACTTATAAATAAATTGCAATATATATTAAATTAAATGCATAATAATTTTAAATCATACGGTTTTAATGTAGGTAAATAGGATAGGGTATCGCTTCATATCATACCCGTATCAAGTCATTGAATACCCTTTACAAATATTTCAGATTTTCCTACCATACCTAAAATTATCAATATTAACCGATAAAGTAAGATCTTGGAAGACGATTAATACCAGAATAAGCATATCCCCTCAAGGTGTACGGCCTCTGAGTAGTCCATGCGTTAATCGGCAATATCTCCTCGTGGCAGGGTGTTGTAATCACGGAGTTTATGTTAAGCTCGTTGATTATATACTCGGGTTTGTACCACCAACCTACACCACACATACAATATCATCAACATATTTATATATATTTTCCATAAACATAAATAAATCCGAACTCAAAAATATCATATCTCAAATGTTAAGCGTAAATATTATATATTAATTCTATGATTTAGTAACCTTCCGCGTTGGCTAGCTCAGCATCGACGTGTGACGGCAACACACGGTTGTCTTTGTAGTGGTAATAATTCTCGGACGCCGGAGTAGTCACAATAATACGCTTTAACCACTTGACCATCCGACCACCGATGAAGCCCGGAATAACCATTCTCACCGGAAACCCATGATCCGGTAACAACTTCTCCCCGTTTTGCATGTACGCCAATATAATATCTCTCGCCGGATCCATTGCCATCTCGATGCTGATACTGGTTCCGTATTTCGAACCACCGCCTCCAGGAAGATCCTCAGCTCCCTCAAAGCACACGTTCAACGCCCCCTTCTTCCGGCTATAGATCCCGCATCTTTTCAGTATTTGGAACAATGGGACTCCTTTCCAAACCGATGTCGATATCCCGGCAGCGCCCCAGTTGAACCCGATGGTTTGTTTCGTCAAATTCTGTTCCTTGCGCCTGTTCCCAGCGCAAACCAGCGACACTGGGAATTCCCAAGTTGGGAATTCCCTGACCAGCTGGTTCATGGTGAAACGAGCAGGCCGTTTCACCAAGCCGCATATCTCCACGGTCCAGTCGTCCCAACTGGCATTAGGGACTGGACCGTGGTTGCGGACGTAGTGAAGAGGGGCCGGGGTGATGAACCCATGGTGCATGAGTTTATTCAACGGTGGCTCCGAGTTGAACGGGTGCTTACCCGTGAGGCGGACCATGGACGGGTTCCGCTCGATCCATTGGTCCGCAGTGCCAACGTCTCGCGGATCGAAAACCGAGATTTCCAATTCGGAGTTAGACTTCTTAATGGCGTCAGCGTAGTCAACCTCGCCCTCCTCGTCACTCGACTGGTCGTGCACCTTATTCAACGTCGAAAAGTCTCTACTACCGGTGGTAAAGTTGTAGCCACGGATGGGTGAATCGGAACGCTGGTGGTTAGGGCTGAAGGAGCGGGCAACCGTGGTGGCGGATAGACCGGGTTCGTGGCGGAACCGGCGGTTTTCAACGGAGGCCGCCATTTAGTGTTTCAGTCTTCCTATAGGTTTGTATCCGATGTGCCGAGAAAATGAGGCACAACTTTGGCTTAAACAACACACGTACTTATATATATATAGATGCATGAAATATTAAAATATAGGTATAATGGAAAAAGGAAAAAAGAAATCCATAGACTAGTAAAAGATCTGGCTGGCAATTCGTTTAGTTGTTTACACTAGCGAAGTAGTGACGTAATAAAAAGCTTTTTATTAAGTCGTCCACATATTATTATGGTATTTGGAAATAGAAAACGTGTGGACGTTGAGAGATTAGGCAGCTCTTGGGAGAGAAAAAGGCCGAGGAAGTGTGTGGGGAAATAAAAGAAAGCCACAAAATATATGAAAAATGAAAAAGTAATGGTCGCAAAAATGAACAAAGACAACATATCCTCTTAAGAGTACTAGATTTTGTATTCCAACCTTTGCGGCACTCGAATACTTGCTTTTTTAATACACTATATTTCTCTTAAGTGTGATTACAAACATTGTTTTAAAAACTGGTTCAAACCGGCCGGTTGAACTGGTTAAACCGGATTTTGCACAACAAGCCGGTATTTTGAGCCCGATATTTTTGGCTAGTTTGCTAGAACATCGTACCGGCGGTTTTTTTCTAAAATACCGGTTTTACCGGTAAACCAATTTTATGTCCAAGAAATTTTTGATATTTGCGGCCTATATTTTATCAAAATTACGTTTAAACCAATAATTAATATTCAAATGTGTAAACTTTATGAATGTTTTTTTTAAATTGAGTGTTTTGGTATTATTTTTTTTAATATAGATTAACTTTTAGATTATTTTTGGGTTATTTTTGAAGTTAAAGTTGTATTTATAGGAAATTATAAGGTAAACTGTTCAGCCGGTTGAACCTCCAGGTATAACCCGGTTCAACTGGTTGTATCATTTTTTAGCCTAATCCGGTACGTGTAAAAAACCGATTTTTAAAACATTGATTACTAATATATAAATATGAACTTTAGTGTTACAAGTGCTTAATTGGGACACCTTATGGCACTGTATTTGATCATGAATTTTGTTTTTTTTTATTTAGTTAGTTATCAAATTGTAAGCAATGAAAACTGACTAAATGCTATTTTTTTCGTTTGAGTTCCGGTACCATAACGAAGCTGACGAAAACCGACCGAATTCACGTAGACTCGCTGTCTCAACGCTCGGGTTTTACCTGTGCGCAAGTTTACCAATCGACGCCCCCCGCCACCCGACTCCCATCCCCAATTGGCTTTTGGTCCACCTTAATTTATATATATATATATATATATATGTATATATATATATATATTCAATTTTTTTAGCTTCAGTATCGTAACGAACTTAATTGAAACCAACCGAATTCGTGTCGTGTTACCGCCTCAATGCCATGATCGACATCGCTCGAATTTTACCACCACCCGGGTTTGCAGATCAAATAAACATCATTTTAAATATTTTGTTTTTTTTAATATGTTAATCTTTTTATATGATAATTTGACACGTTACTTTTTTGTTTTAATGCTAAAATTTTATCAGCGGTGTTTATAGCGTAATGAACGTAACTGATACCAATTGAATTCGCGTCGTCTCACCGTTGTAATGCCCAGGTTTTACAAACACCCGGGTTTCAACATTGGGGTTGCCAACTAGCCGGCGCAACGCGCTAGGTTAAAAACTAGTTATGTATAAAATTCAATGGGAAACTCGTACTTTTTAAGGATTACCGGTAAAAATCACACGCTCTAATGACTTTTTGACAGAATTTGCGTTTTCCAAAAACTTCCTAGGCGAACACCACGTACATTTGGTAATTTATAGTGAAATCGCGGAAGCAAAATAGAAAGACGAAACCGATTACAAGATGTTATCAGACAGCTCAGCTGATTTGAGGCTAAAAAAGAAAGTAAAGGATTTGAACCATTTTCTCCAAATAAATGGCTTCTTTTTAAATGCGTCGAGATTTTTTGAAAAACTAGACACATTAAACATAAAGAAATTACTTTTTTTTTAAGAACGGTGACTTTTTTATATTTGGGATTTCGCACTCTTTAAATTTGGAAAGTCTCGTTTGCCCACTCTGGCCTGACTATATTGTTTTAATCGTACCCACGCTGGCTTTTAGAGTTTGTCTTGGACGTTCCGTCAGGAATTCATACCGTCGGCTGCCACTTGACAGTTATGCCACCAGAAGAGCAGAATTCTCCGGCGTAACACATCTATAAATGTAAGTCTTTTTTTTTATTTAGACACAATTACAAAGTTAGTCCCTAACATTTTCCAAAGTTAACAAGATTGGGTACTAACGTTTAAAAGTTGCAGGCATGGTTACTAAAGTTTTAATTTTGTAACAACGTTAGGTATTAACTTTAACTTCCGTTAAAAGTTAATGGAATGTGTATCAACTCGCTGTCATGACACTGTGGTTGATTGTCATGACACATTCTCACTAAATTATTTGGCATATTTGTTTTTAGGAATATTTTAAAACTTTATGTTCTAATTAGCATGGAAGCTAGTGATTTACCGGCGCGTTATGCGACAAATTTGATAGGTAAAACTCAGGCGTTTCAATTGTGAGTCAACGTGAATTCTATCTATATTGACTACGTTCATTACGGTACCCGAACTAAACCTAAAAACTAAATTCGTCATATTAACGTACTTAAAAAAATATATAACGTATTATTTTTAAAATTACCATATTTAAAACAATATTTATTCAGCCGTTAAAACCGGGCATTGTGTTACAGCAGCGAGCTGATGCATATTCAACGGATATTGGTTACGTTAGTAAAGGTATCTTAATAAAAACCAAAATATCTATTTGTTGAAGTAGTATATAAAAGGATTAACATACAAAAAAATTAAAATATTTAAAACGATGTTTATTCGGTCGGTAAAAATCGCGCGTTACGGCGATGAGTTGACACAAATTCTGTTAACGTTTAACAGGAGTTAAAGTTAGTACCTAAAATTGTTACAAATTAAGATCTTAGTACCCATATATGCAACTTTTAAACCTTAGTACCTAATATTATTACTTTAGGTAAACGTCAGGAGCTAACTTTGTAATTATGTCTTTTATTTATTTATTTTCTTTTACTATTTTTATCATATTTATTTTATAGATTTGACAAAATTTTATAAATTAACTAACCAACCTATTTATTTTACAAAAATGAATAATTTTATACTTTTCGTTAAACTATTAATTTACGTTTATTTGAATACGCTATTTATTTTTCTCACTTTTAATTTATATATTTCTTCAAAGTTTAAATAATTAATTAATTAAACAACTTATTTGTTTTATATAAAATAACTTTTACACTTTTATAATTTATTTAATTTTCTTTTATTAATTAAACAAGGTTTTCTTGTTCGTGTTTATTCGTTAAGAAAATGAGTGTGTTCAAATAACAAGTAATACATAAGAAAAGAAAAATATATAACAAACAATTAAAAATAAAATAAACGAGCATCTACTAAGCACTTTCTCGACCGATAACAACGCCTCAAATATGATTTACGATTAACAAATAAACTTTAAACTTCAAATAACTCTATAATACTTTAAAAATAGTAGAAAGTTTATAATAAATGTAAATGATAAAAGTCAATAGCTTAATCAAACAAACAAAAATAAATAAGTTCCAAATATTGTAAAAAATATTTTTATACAAAAATGTTGCTTAATTAATTAATAACATTTACAAAAAGTGTAAAAAATATATAACTATTTCAAGCAAACAAAAATAAACAAATTAACTAATAAAGTATATTAAATATACATTTTTAATAGATAAATAAGTTGGTTAACTAGTAATAAGTTTTTGTTTGTCAAGTCTGTAAAATACAAGTGATAAAAAAATTAGAGGAAAAAAAGAAAAAATATTAAAGGAAACTTACGATTTATAGTCTTAGCGGCCAAAATCGCAAACAAAACTAACGGCCAGGGTGTCATTTGTCCACAAATCCCACTTTGGGCTGAATAGGCTATGAAACGTAAACCGCATATGTCAAAATAGCAATTTACTCTTTATTTGTTATTTGTTTTCATTATCCATCTCAATTTCTTCTCGCATATGGTACATCATGAAAATGACCAATACCCTAAAAACACAGTTTACAATTTCAAGTAACAACTAATAAGTTAATTAAACTTTCAATCAAAATGGCCATATTCTTCCATACTTTAAATTAAAACTTTCAATCAAAATGGTCATATTTTTAAATAGTTAGGCCATGGAGTGTGGTTAAGAGAATAAGAGAAAGATAGTTCTATGTGGCATAAATGTTGGAGAATGGTATCATGGAACACCACCCCCTCGTCCTCCCATCACGCATGATGTGATGAGCATGATCACCATCACGCTCGTCACGGAGAATAGTGGGTTTGTTTTGGACCATTAGCTAACGATTGTTTAAAAAAAAGTTTTATTTTATTAATTATTAACCACCTACTACAAATACATCTCTTTAATCCGTTTCCAATTCATCTTTCATCTCCATCTTCATCATTCACCATATTCATCTTCAACATTCTCTAACAAAAAATGGATCCCAACCACTTATTGACTCCGGAAGTAACGCAAGGGTCGGTTGCCGCATTGGACGAGTTTTTGAAGTGGCTACAATACATATAATCCCAATCCGGATCTCAATCACAAGCCGAAAAAGTACAACATATTCAAGAGCTCGGACTAGAAATTGTCCCTGAAACCCAAACTGAACTCGTAAAGAAGAAAAGGACGAGAAAAAGAAGTACGGCCGGCAAGACTAGCCCACAAAGTTCAGCTCCCATTAAAGGTTCGGCCAAAGATGAAGAAAGGATAATGTGGACCACAGGCGAGGAAAACACCCTAGCACGGGCTTGGGTTGATGAATCCGAAAATGCAAGCAAGGGTAATGCACAATCGGGACCGTGTTTTTGGGAGGCGGTCACAATAGAATTTCATGAAATCCTACAAAGACCGACGTGCCGCAAAAACAATTCTTTAAACGGAAAGTGGAGAGAGGTGGGAAGAAAGCTAGCGTGGTTTAACAATATTTGCGTCAATGACGAAGAGAATCGAAAAGGTGGCACTTGCGACTCCGATGTGTACAAGGTGACTAACGAACGACATACCGCCAAACACAAACACGTCCTTCCAAACACGAGTGTTTGGGAAATTGTTCGGTTTTGTCTGGTATGGCATCTGGTCCCGAATGAGGTTTGGTCCGATGTCGGAGCGCAACTGATGGCACAATAGCTCGTAAGACACTATCAATAATAAAGTGATATTATTTAATTATTTAAATTCAAATAATCCAAAGTACATCACAAAAATTCAAACATTATCCAAACTTTCAACCAAACAAAACATGAAAAATAAATTGTTTATTTTCTTGATAACCTAAAGTTCAAACTACTAACTTCTTCAATCATCCAAGATATGAACCTGTAACATGTATGAAAATAATATTTGATGAACATAAGGTTGGTGAGCAAAAACACAATTTAATATATATAATAATAAAATCAATTCCCATGCGGATGCGTAATCACAATAATTAACTTGTAACAATAAAATATAAAAATTCATTCATCATGACACTAAGTCAATCTACTAAGATGGCGTAAGATCTTATTAATGAGGATGAGGCCACCAATAGTAAAACAGTAAATACTTTAGCACATTACATGCAACAAAAAATTGAGCAATACACGTAAACGCATACATTAGAATTGTAGTTGAGGATGTGAAATAATAATAATGAGATTTATTTAATACATGTCCTCAAAACATTTAAAAATAAAAAGGGGATGTGATTTACTCACCTTAAGAGTTGGTATGTGAAAGAAGATAATTAAATAGAAGAAACCAACTTAAGTGAGCTGATAAAACCGAACCTGAGAATGCCCTAAAATTTAAATGAGAATTACAAAGTTAAAATCAAACTAAAACATATAAAAATTAATAATAAAACCGAGATTAAACATGGAATATAAAGAAAACGAACTTAAATGAGTGTTTGGTTCGTAGTCGGTACGAATGTCGTTATGAGATCGAATTCGGGTCCAACATGTCCAAAACATAATTACAAACACACGATACTAAAAAGTCATAATCTAATTCGGGTCAATTCATAGTGTAATTAAAAACCCCCAATTTAGTTCTTAACATAAACTCTAACTTGAAACTGATTCTGTTGAACATGAAATCCCCCAAATCCATTGAAATTGGATGAGGGCATTCTTTCATGGGTTAATAACTATCAAGAAAAATACAAACTTACCCGTCATCGTATGTGGAACTAATCAATTGTGAATTAAAAGACCCGTTTGACTTTTATAAGTCAAACCTTGAAGAACATTTGAGCTAGGACTTGAATTCGTGATAGTGAATGGAAGTGGACAAGTTTTGTAGCAGAAAATAATGATATCCTACCTTAGTTTATATAGGAATATGGATTATGCTTCACGCTTATCACCAATTTGACGATAACTCGTTTAAACTCAAAAATGAACAAGATAATCATTAAAACTTGATAATTATCTCAAATTAAATGATATAATTCGTATGATTAAGATAGAATATGCTTAGGAACATTCTAGATATTTTGTATTTGAACTACAACACGATATGGATGGAAATTAAGTGATAAACGAGTCACGATGAACCTAAGCTCAAAATCTGATATGCACAGACCCTTGGCCGCGCCCCGCAGCAAACAAGGGCACCTCTCATCACACTATGCGGCCGGGTGGGTTGTCAGAATTTTGTGATTTGACAGTTTTGGTCCATGTAGCTTCTAGAAATGCATTTTAGCTCAATTTAAGTGTTTTTAAGGATAGTTTGGCATGTTTAGATATTAAACAAATAAATCAAATAACAAAATTTACTAATAATCACTTGATTTCATTAATAAAAATAAGTTCGAATACAAGCCCGGGTCAGGTAAAAAAATACAAATACATAAACCGAAAATGACAGATGTCACAGAGAAGGTTAACAGGACTAAAACATCCGATAGTAGAGACTTTAGCACCGGTGGCTCGGATGCTTATTGTTAACATCGACTTTAATTCCAACGATTTTGAGGTTGTAGACCCGGTTGGACCAGAACGACCGACTGGAAGGGACAAAGCAAAGGCGGGATCGTCATCGAAAAACCCATGTCGTTCGAGAATATATAATTGCATTTTATAAAGGGGGAACTTGCAACTTTCAGAGAATTGCAATTTGAGAAGATTCGGTTGAAGGAACAAGGGAAGAAGCAACTGGACATCGAACCCAAAAAGGTTCGTTTAATGGAGAAACAAAAAAAAGACGACGACATCGGGAAGGATTTCGATATTATAACCCGAAAAATCGATCAACTTACCGGAGAATTAGTTTTTTTTATAGGTCCATCATTTGTTTTTTTTATTTTAACGTAATCATGATCATTCGTTTTAAATTCCTTTTCGGTTAAATACTGAAAACTATTAAATATAAATCGAAATAAAAAATAAAAACAAAAAGAGAGAATGAGAATGATGGATAATGACCCACACTCCATCTAAAAATTAACGCGACAATGATGTAGCTAATGATGAAGAATGATGGAAATAAGCCATATTGCACACCCTTAGTATAATGCTATTTTAATAATCTTTACTCTCAACACCGTAACTCGACACCAACCGAATTCACGTCAACTCACTACCGCAACACGCTGTTCTTATTATGTTAATTTGTTGATTTCGGATGTTATCGAACTTATTTTTTGACTTATTTCCTATGTTGTACCGCAACACTGTTCGAATTCACGATTATACATTGACTCACAGCCGCACTGCACAAGCTGATAGATATACTACTGCCCATCAAAATCAGCACGAAGCGCTCTAGGTATGCTAGCTAGTTGTTCTTAAATTACCTATTTAAAGTTGGGGATAATTTTTATGTTTCTTTTGTACCGTTTAATATAAAAAACTGTAGAATATACACTCTTTACCTCTACATCTCTTTTCTATAATATTATATATCCAATTATCAGTTATACTTTTGGACAACAAAATGTCGTAAACTATTAGTTACATTTATATTTATATAATTATAGCATAAGTTAGTTAAGATGAGACAACGAAAAACGTTAATTTAAAAAGAAAGATATTTTGGATTTTGGTATCAAATGTGACCAAAAAGAAAAACCGGGGGGGGGGGGGGGGGGGGAGGGATTCTAGTTTGGGTTGGTGGCGGGCTTCATTCTAAAAGTGAGATGAAGATGATTGGTACGTCAGTAATTCGAATGATTGTTAAGAAAAAGCTAGTAATACACACAAGCGGATACTAATGTCGTAGTTATTATATAATCCAAAAGGTAATTTTGGTTATAGCTCCATATATAGGAAATGGTTGGACTACATTTTGTGTATGATTCGATATATAATATTATTATAAAAAGAGAACACAACTAATCACAAACAAATACGTAACTTGGTCTATAAAGGACGCTTAAATGAATTTGACAAGTTAGCTTTGTTCTTTTCTTCCTTTATAACATGTGTGAAATAGATGCTATTTTAATACAAAATAGGTAAAAGAAAAATGCTTCTAATCAAAACAAATGTTACGGATTTTACACTTTTTAATTCAAAAAAGGGTAAACACTTTCTGAATTTACATTAGTAAACATATAAACAAGTAATATTACTCGCTCTTTGTAGCAAAGCGGGTTAAATGTATTACATGTTTGAAAGCTACCACGCGTTGCGACGGATACGTGACAGGTAGTTCAGTAGGCATCAATTTGATTTGTTATTGTAAATGTTGTGTCAAAAGTTTTATTATCAAAGTTGAGGGATCAAAATTACATATGTGAAACTTTTGTAACAAAAGTTCCATGAATCAAAGTTTGTAACTAAAGTTGAGAGCCAAAAGTATATACGTGGAAGTGTTCTGACAAAAGTCTAAGAAATAAAAGTTTGTCACTTAGCCTTACCAATAGAAGAACCGATAATTGGTTGTACATGATGCAAGAGGAATTGTATAATTGATGTAATTGATTAATAGTTAGTTTTTTAAAAGGGTAGGTATTTGGTTATATATATATATATATATATATATATGGAGAAGTATAGTTTGAAAACCCTCTTAAGTTGAAAAAACCCGTGAAAACCCTATGTAACATCGTTTTTTTTTGTTACATGTAATATATGTTGTTGCATTTAATACAAAACATCAAAAACATAAAAAAAATGTTTTGCTATTTTTTTACATTTTTTTAGTAATTTTTATATATGTTTTCAGGAGAGAGAAAATGTAAATAAACTTTTCCATTTTTTATTAACTTTAATTGCAGACCATAAGATTTAATCTTTAATTAAAAACATGTAGTTGAAAATGGGTTTATAGAGTTTTCACAACTCAACTGGGTTTTTATTCTAACCTAAACCTATATATCAAGAGAGAACTCCTTCTTAAAAAGATAACTAGGTAACTAATATATTTTTAAGTTAATTAAAAAATATATTTTTAAATTTTCATTTTTGCCATTATTCTTATATTTTGTTACCATTCACTCGAAAAAAATAATAAAAACAATCAAAAAACTCGTTGTAGTGCACGTATGCAATACATCGACTTTTTTTATTGCATATGTACACTAGTGTGTATTTTGATATGTGTAATAATGTAAAATAGCATATATGCAATTTTTTATATTGTATTAAGGCAATAGCGTTATATTATATACAAAAATACCAAAAAAACAATATAGTGCATATGTGCATTAGTGTTGTATTACGTATATGCGATAGTGTGTTTTGAGTACAACTATTAGTGTTGTATTTGCATATATTCAATAGTGTGTATTGTATAATGCAATTATGTTGTATTATATGCAATAAAACACTACTGTATATATGCAATACACATTAGTGCACATATGCACTACATCGACGTTTTTTTTAACAATATCATCTTATTAGAAGGAGGAAAGAAAAAAAATCGTAAAATATTATTTTTTAAAAGTTAAAAATAATTTTTATTAGTTCTCTAGTTCTCTCTTTAAGATGAGTTCTCTCTAGATCCCACCTCTATACAAATATATATATATATATATATATATACACACATATTCTAATAAAGTAAAATAAATAGGGACATTTGTCATGTTTTGGTTAATTCTCACAACTTTTTTCCCTCCAAAACTAATATACCCTAATATATGTAATAAATCAATAATTATTCACTTTCCTTTTACACTATATTTATATAATATCTATATATTTTTATAAATATAAATATTTATAACATATTATTTTACTATATATTTTAAAATACTTGGTGAATTCTAAAAATCAACAACAAATCATGTTTCTCAAATAAAATTGTTTTGGGTTTTTTTTTGGAAGTTAAATTTGATTTTATGAGTCAAAAGTTGGTAAATAGATTGATTGGTACAAGTTAACTACATTTAGGTCAAAATTTGTTACCGGTCAAAAATGAAAATTTTGAATATTTTTAAAAGTTTGAAAATGCAAAACAGATTTATCGTCAAATTTGTTATGGGTTTAAAGTGTTGACTTTAAAATGTCAAAAGTATGAAAGTTAGAATTTTAAACATGATTCGGGTTTCAAGTTTATTTTTAAGGGCATTTTTTGAAATAAAATTTAAGAAAAGATTGCGAACACTTTCGACATGCCACCCCATGCCTATTAATGCTTCTAACTTTTATCAAATTTGAAATATTTATGTCAACATTAATTTTTCCTTCAATGGTGATCAGAACGTTGTATGGGAAGAATGTTATGCAAAACTATGCTCAAATGAAACAAAATATTCATAAAATTGAATGGGTTGTTATGTTGTTATTATGACAAAGTCGAGATGCCCTCTGAAACTTAGCAAAATACTTTTTACGGTGTAGCTCAGAAAACGTAGTCCTTGAATAACATCCATTGCTACAATTTAGTATCCTACTTCCTTTGATGGGTGGTAAATTGATAAATATATCAATAAAGGTAACGCCTCTTTTGTATTTAGACTGAGCGGTTAGAACTTCTATCGTACGAGAAGTCTTATTTTCGAAATTGGCTCATAACCAAAATTCTTTCAATTATACTATATGACACCGAGAATGAATTTTTCAATAGAAATAAGCATTCTTGGGTACGATTTTGCATGGTTATTTTTTTTATTAAGTTTATTTAAAAAATTCATTTTGTGATACAAATAAAATTAATTTATGTACACATTGTATAGATACAAACATACATGTAATACATTTTTTTCATATGCGCTATGTAATTATTTGTTTTACTTATAATTTTATAATTTGAATTATCCTGTATGTGACACGGCCTCTAAAACTAGTGTGTGTGTATATATATATATATATAAGGAAGAGATATTTTGAGAATCTTGTTAAGTTTTAAAAACTTAAAAAACTCAATTCTTAACCACACATTTACTTGAATATATTAGATTATGTGGTTGAGATTAAATGTGATTAAAAAATTAAAGTAGGAGAGATAATAAAGATGTATCGTGATTACACTAATTTTCCGTTACATATATGTAATAAGTTGACTCGGTGCATAAAAAATTCTGTAATTTTTTTACGTATATATAACCTACATATATTACGTATGTGTAAAAAAATTCAAAAAAAATTGTTACGTTGAGTTTTTAAAACTCAAAGTGGTTCTTATTTGAAATCTAAAAAGTGGAGTGTGTCTAAAAAGTGTAAGAAGTAATCTGGTATGTTATATTTGGTGATCTGATGGTCTAGATGGAAAGTGTGTTTTGTAGGCTGTGCTTTTTATTTTAATACTTGTTTTATAACACTATAGGGGCATATTCGTCCAGTGTGTTATATTATATATGGAAACACTATCAATCTGTAATTATTAGTTTTTAATCTAAATTTAAAACACAACACCAATAAAAATCATAAACTATATTACAATGTGTTTAACTTTAATCCAAAATTTAATACAATTTTAAAACACAAGATCAAGAACATCAAAAACAATAACATACTATGTTGAACATGATAACAAAAACACAATAATACATCATACTAATACATTAACTTTAAACACTAAAAACCACAGCTATGAGCTAGAACACATCAGTCCATTAAATCGATATTACAAAAAGCCCTTCGCAAAAAATAATTCGTCAAAGTCATCCACACAACCACCAACGAGTTCATGAATCAATCCATTAAATTCATTAAATCGATATTAAATACGAGGTAGAACACATCAGTTAATTAAATCCATTAAATCGATATTAACTAAACCACAGGTACATCCTCAAAAGTCATCCACACAACCATCAACGAGTTCATGAATCTTGTCCAACGTTTGACCGGCCAATCTGCCCCATCTCTGGTGGGCCTAGGCCCATCTTCTTTAGCTTTCCAAGACGACGACGACGACGCAATTTCCTCAGCAGCCATCTTTGCTTCCATTAAACGAGCAGCTAAGTCACCGAACGGAAGAAGACAGCCGCAGAACACCGCCGCGAAATGTGTTGATGGGTTGGAGATGAGCTGTCTTCTCGGAATATTGTCGCCGCCCCACCAAACCAGAAGCAAACCCCAACTCAATATTCACACTCCTCCGAAACAAACCCCAAATCAATATTCAAAACCCTAAAAAACCAGAAGCAAAATACATGCAAGTTAAACCCTAAAAAACCGGATCTGCACAATCACCTCCGATGGCGACGCCTTTGGAGACCTTCGAAACAACCCAACTCGGTGACGAGACTTCTATATCTGCAACTTAGAGAGAGCGCGGTGGTGGTCTGTTGATGGTAATGGTGGTCGGAGATCTAAGAACGACGGTAGTTATGTGCGATGTTTATACAATCGGTGGCACATGAATGTTCAATTGATGACAGGAAGGGTGCGGTGGTGAAGAATAGAGGAAGGTACGGTTGGTGATCCGGTGGTGTTGATAGTGATCGGCGGCTGATGCTGGTCGGAAATTGAGAAGGTCTCCGATGGATTAATTGTGATTTTAATTTGATGACCATAAATATAGGAATCATAATAACAACTAAAACTAATTCCTAAAACAATTGAAAACAAAATTGACCATTCTATCCTTATTAGTTAAAGAGCATCCAATGATCCATATATATATTATAGAGAGAGAGAGAGGAAGGATCAAATAGAAAGCATTTTTTTGTGGGAATAGTCCAATTAGAAAATTACAAATGAAAATTTATAAATAAATGTTAAAAGGGCATTGTTGTACTTTGTCAAATTCTCACTCAAGGCAAATCCTATATTTACGTAACACACTAATATTTATTATATAACAACACTAGTTTATATTTCAACATGACTTAACAGCACAATCATATAACAACACAATAATATTTATTATATAACACTAGTTTTTATAACAACACAATCATATAACAGAATAATATTTCTAATATAACAACACTAGTTTATATAACAATACTTTTTTCATATAACAACACAATAATGTTTCTTATACAAAAACACTAATTCATAAGCATCATATAACAGCACATCAATATTTCTTATATAACACAACAACGCTCCCCTTTCGTATAACAACACAGCAATATTTCTTAACAATTTATCAACACAAACACTATTATGATCAACTTAATTAGCACGATCCAAACCAAAAAAGGACATGGATTCCATGATTTTATATAAAAAGAAAAGTATATATTTTCTTTTTCCTAAAACATATACACGCCAGCATAAAAAAGTGATCACATTGAATCGAAGTTACTTAATTTATACATATTTAATTGAATAAATACATGTTTAAATTTTGAAAGTAAAAAAAGTGCGCCCTTGATTTTCGTCAATTGATGACTAACAATTAATGGTCACTCTTTAAGAAAAAGTCGGATTTACCCTTATTTGTGATTAAAAACTTCTTTTTAGTTAATATTATGCAACCAGTCTCTTTAGACCCTTGATTAATTACATGGACAGACCAAATTATTTCTCATGTTTCTTATTAAAATATTGTTTTCTACAATAACCTCTCTCTATATATATATATATATACTATATATAATACATGAGACAATGGTAAATTAAGACACTTGATTTTAAAAGTTTTACAAATACTAATGAATAAAGTACATATGTAAAAAGGGGTAAACTTGTTCTTTAAACACAATTCACCTAACTTACAAGTTTGTCCTCTCATCTTTAACCATATTATGTTTTTAATTTTAATCTTAAACTAACTTCTTATCACGATTTTTAAACGACCATAATTTTTTCGTACGCTAATATTTTTGTAAAAATAAAAGTACACCATAAAAACCAAACATTTTATTCTCTTTAATTTGAGTATGATATTGTTATAGTTTTTTCAATTTTTAAAAAATTAATAAGTTACATAGGGGTGCTCGATGCCGGTTTTTGATGGTTTGTAAGTTAAACTTGTGAGCCTAACCATTAGTATCGACTTTTCGTCGTCCAAACCAAAATTGAATCATTGAAAATTGAAACCGAATCGTTACCAACTCTGTTATATATAACAAAATAGGAAAAATGATAATTTTAACAACATAAATGGTAAAGATTAATGGAACACATAGGATGCGAAATTATAATAAGAACGAATATTATAAAAAATCATACTGAAATTAGGTTAATTTAAAGTTGTAATATTCATGTTTACTTGTATTAAAAAAGACTTTGTTCATTTATATCTTAACTATATCTAATATATATAACAAAGCTTGTCAAATACTAAATAATAAAAGAGATTAAAATGCATACAATATTTAAGTTTGGTTTGATTTCATATGGCCGGTTTTCAACATAATCCGCAAACCAAACTTTTAGCTATGGTTTGAAAATTTTTAAAACCAACCAACCAAGTAAAAGTAAAAAAAAAAAAAATCGATCGTGAAACCAAACTGACCGGTTTAAAAGGTTTAAAGGCTTTAAACCGAACCATGAACACTCTTAATTTTTATGTGATTCGCAGGGTTTGCATTTGGACACCCGCCGCATCACGCGGGCACCCGCCTAGTATATATATATATATATAATGGGGCAACAAACCACAACGGGGCGTTATGAAGAGGGGCTTCGAAGCCTGCTTCCTACGTGGCGCTGACGTGAAGGGACTATGTTGCCTCTCTATAGCCAGTATTGATTATTTATTAATGCATATTTAACTCACTACATTAAGTATATATAATAATTCACATTTAATAATAATACCCAAATATTATTCGTGTTTAAGACAAGTCAGATTAGATTTAACTCTTACAAGCCCGCCCACTAGTTTAATCAAGACCAATATCATAATCCATTTTCTTTAATCTAAACACATGCCACAATTCTGTTTAAAAGTTTGCTAACCACCAAAAGTGTTGTTTAGGAAATTAAAGGTGGTGCGGAGCATGTGAAGTCAAGTTACCGTGTGAAGTGAAGGTGAAGAGGCAAAACGTGTAAATTAAAATCGAGGCAGCCGGGGGGTGGCCCCTGGTTCACTAAAAGGCCAACTACACCTTCTTCTGTTAATGCGATGCCATAACTTAACCCTAACCCCCAAACTTCTGGTAGCCGCCTTTTATATTTCGTTGAGCTTTTGTGACCCTTTCCATAAACCACCCCACAGAAACCTAATCTAGTATACACGACAAAACAGGATGCTTGGAGCACAGCCGTTGGTTGGGTTGCCCCATGTTTATGATTGGCCAGCCGTTGGGAACTCCAGGCGCCACTTCTCATTCTCACTACCCCTGACCTAAATATTATTTACCCCCTCATTTTCAGTACCAATAATTAATGCTGCTTTCTACTTATTTTAATTAATAATTTCGGATCCTTTTTACGTACTCATATCTTTCACTCCTAGTATTATTATTAAACAATACACTAAACGTAATGTTTATATTATCATCACCTTACAATATAATCAAACAAATTGCAGCTCCTTGGGACCTGGAGGCTGGATCCGTATTTTATTTTTCTTTTGACGAAATTGTTTAATCACTACCATCAATATTGTAACTAGGAGGAATTCATAACTATGGCTAGCTAATTGTTTGTCTTTATTTTTAGATATTTTATGCATACTTTCAGGTTTCATTTATTGATTCGTACGATATTTGAGATATTTGAATTGTGGTTGCTCTTCGCCATCGGCGTGTTGTTCAACACTCATGCATGTCCTACCTTTGGATCCCACCGTTGTCATTTGATTGTGATTCTTATTTCTTAGGGCTAACTGCATGCCGCATCGCAACCTTTTTAGTGCCATCAACCTTTTATTATCTAGTTATCTTTAAAAAAATTACAGAGTTACAAATATGGCAAACTTATGTTGTCACGTTGTTTTTGGGTTCTTACATTGCACTTTTATATGTGTCTGGTTAAGAGGGCCAAAGTTAATGTTTTTCTTCTTGTTTGTCGTTTCATTTCGATGCGCCCAAATATGTTTCTAGCTGTACGACCATGGTGTGCTATTATATTTGCTATGCTTTTTGTTCTGAGCTTTGCTCTCTTTCCGGCCCATGGCTGCACCCTACCCTATTCACAATCGTATATTTATGTGTATGTACATGTATATATGCGAGTAAACAACACCACATTTTAGACCTAATTAACATGTATGAAACATGTATAGCATATTTTAAACTTAGTAAAGAAAAAAGATCATAATCATCACTACTCTCACTCGAATCCTAGATACGAAAGATATGATCGGTGCTACATATACTAACGATAACAAGCATTTACAAAGAATATACAAACGGTAACAAGCTTACTGCTTACATACTTTAGCATATAATCAAGTTAAGTGCTACACATACTTATATGAGTCATAAATCGTGACCAATGCATTTACGTCAAGATCAACTAAGAACTACGAGCACAATGCCAATGAGAATACTAAAATTGTCTTACATCAAATGAAAATAATTTTAAATTAATAGCCAATTCGTAATTAGTCTACGAGATTAAAATCCATATACCCTGAAATCTAGTTGAGACTTACGAATTCTTCAACCTAAACTTTTATGTTTTCTTTTCTTTATTAATTCTATACAGTGAACAGAATTTATCAAAAGGTAATTTATACATTTTAAATTTTAATCACTTAGAAAACTAGTTCATTACGTGATTCTCACTTACTGAAGAGCACATATCATTCGTAAGCACACGTATTGTGTGATCATATCATCAGTCAAGGAATTTGACAGTTAATGTTGCATTAATTAGGCACAGTTATAATGTATACGTATCACAAAATAATTAAGATAATATGCATATGACATAACTTTTATTGAATGCAATAGTGGCAAAGTAAGCATTCAACAGGACAACTGCAATCCCTCAATAGATTGTTTCAAAATTTTATCATGCTCTAGTATCTTGATTTCCAGTGTTCAGAACTATCAATATATAATAACATGGGGTCATGGGCAAACAAGTATTCTGTAGTGCCATGTTTTCTTGTGATTACTTAAGCTACTATTGTATCCCATCATGATAATTAAGTGCTACGTCTTTAAGCACTTATTATATCTAACTTTAAGTTGTCTTTAGAAAAAATTGTTTGCATGCATGTATGCAACATAATTTCATGTATCATTAGATAGTTTTATGCAAGTGGCACATGAGATATTAGATGAATTACATAAATATGATCAAAATGTTAATTATAGTAACTTTATATGAGATACGGATAAATCTTTATCTAAGTTTATTATCTTAACTGTTAGGAGATTTCATTGAGTATCAAAAGAAAATGGTATGAGCAAAAGAAATCTTTGACTAGCGCATTATCACAAATAAACTATTTTATTATTTAGACCACATGATTGTTTGAATTGAAAGCGGACATTTTTCAGGATACTTGGGTGATAAACTGATAATTGTTTTGAGACTAAAGTAGGTTCTTCTATTTACCAATGTTTTCATGCATAGGAGAGATGACAGTTTTACAAAGATTTAAGACTGTGTTTACTATAATTTCGGTACAAACAGTTTCCAAGTTCCATATTTAATTTCGCATGAAGCACAGTGACAGATCCCGAAAATTTTCTTGCATGGGTCGGAAAACTTTTAGGTCGGTACTCAGTTGCTTATCGCTATATAAATTTTTCTTCGGTCTGGTCCGGTTGTACGGGTCAGGTCAAATCGGTATATAATTTCTTTTTCGATCCGCTTTGGTCATTTAAGTCGGGTTAAATCGGGCTGGATCATATGAAAAAAAGATAAACACACAACATATCATATTACCATATAACCAAAAAAATACATGATATGCCATTAGTTATGCGTAATTAAAATACAATATATTTATAGTTGTTTTCTCCGAGTTTTTATTTTTTGGTATCTAATCATAACATCATTCGTTATTCATATATTACAAAAAATAAAAGCAAAACAAATGCTTATTAAAAGTTAAAAAGTTAATTAATCATATCTTATTATTCTAATAAATAAGTACTATTATATGTCACTTGTCATCTTCTTAGTCACTCTCGCAAATTTTAACCCATTTTCAAAAAATGGCATCTCATTTGGTTCAACCCGTCCCAATAATACTAACCGGATCCATTTTTTAATTCTTTCTTTCTTTTTATCAAACCCTAATTCTAGTTCCTCTCTTTCGTAGCCACCTACACCATCGCCATCGCCGTTCCTCTGTTCCTCTCTTCCACCTTCGTCTATTTTAATCCATTATCAATCTCTCTTAAAATCTCGCCACCGCCGTCGCCTCCTTCATCGCCACCGCCGTCGCCGCCTCTCTTCCGTAGCCACCTACGCCATCGCGATTGCCGTTCCTCTGCTCCTCTCTTCCACCTTCGTCTATTTTAACCCACTATCAATCTCTCTTAAAATCTCGCCACCGCCGTCGCCTACATTTAAATTGATTAACCTACTGTTTTTATATTGTTTTTCGTCTATGTTGAGTGCTGACCCTCTATTTTTTTCGTTGTTGCAGTCTTTCCGTCTTGCTTTCGCGTTGATACTAATGGGGTTGGTGTTCGCGATGATGTCACTTGTAATGCTATCAAGGAAAAACTGGTAAGTTAAATTTTCCTACTCGTAAATGTCACTTGTAATGCTATCAAGCATTTATAATGTACGTATAAATAGAATGATTGTTAATGCTTATGTGTTGTGATTTAATTATTTGAGTTTAGGCATGGTATAGTTGATTAAATTGGTTATTAGACTGTGTTTAGGGGTATCTATTTTCAGCTAGGCTTCTGTTTACCGTGAATAGTTTTTAGGTTTACTTTACGAGCTTATAACGAGCAGTGCTTGAAGTGTATTGGGATGTATTGATGGGGAAGTGCATTTTTTATGTGATGGCTAGGTCTATAATTTGTGTGGCATGCATTGTGTTTGTATGCTTGAAATAGCTTGACGTCTAACCAAATGACCACGAATAAGTGCTTGCAGTCTTATAATGCCTTTTAGTGTCCGAAATGAGCGACGAGCCTAAAACAAAGAATACGCATCTTCAAGCAATTGCCACAAAAATGTAAAACCGGTTATTTAATCGTGACCCGTTAATATAATTTAAGTAGAGACATAGTGACATGTTGGATAATTTAAGTTTATACATGCTACAAATAGGGTTAATATTACAGTTTAAGCTTAAGGAAATTACCGAACAGCCCCTGAAGGCAGCCTGCAAGTGTGTAGCAGCTTGTTCTTCTTTGATTATATCAGATTCAGATTCACTTTGTGCATTTAGTTATGTTGTTGCTGATATGTATATGTTGTCTTGTGAATTATCAGTTTGTGGTTTCTGTTCTGTCTTAAACTCAGTTCTATGATCTTGGGACATTGATACTTGATTGACATATATTTTCTTCAATTACAACAAGAATATGAAGTTAAAACTCACCTAATTGTTAATACTTTGGCTTTTTAGTGGAGTATGGTAACATATTTTTACCTCATCATTTAGTTTAGATTTTTTTAATCTTGATGATTTCTTCCCAAATATCAGAGTCTTTATCCATCTTCCTGGTGATTTGCCCATTGTTACAAGTTTTGAATTGAGACCAAAACCCAAGCTTAAGCTTCACCCCTATATATTTATTTCCTTCAATTAAAGCTGATCAGCAATTAGGATTCCATTAATGGATGTTTATATGATCAAGATTCAAGAACTGATTGTTTCGAGAAAACAAAATAAATTAAAATTTTAAAATGAAATAGTGGGCATTCAATGGCGGGGACACGGTAGTATGGTACTTGGACGGATATTTGGACGAAGATCCTGACTGAGGATGGGGATAGTGACTACGATTGTCGGCATGTTTGGATTTGGAATTGGAGTCTCATTGGAATGGTGATGGGATATTATTTCTTCATCTACTTTCAGCCTACTCGTGTTGAGGTAATCGTAATATTGTTGTTAATTGATATAGATTATTATTATTATTATTATTATTATTATTATTATTATTAGTCGAGTTTAGTGTGATTTGGTTATTTGATGACTTGATTGCTTTCGTCACCTGTCTATGTCATCATACGTTGCATTATAACATGAAATAGATATAGGAATATAACTTGATTGTTTCGGGTGATCCTTTGCTAATCTTAGTACTCTCTAATCGTAATATTGTAATTTTAATGAAAATTGTAATTGTATTAACAATATATGATAATTGTGTTATTGATTGTATTTTGTTTAACGTTTAAATATTGTAATTTTTATTAATTCCACGTGTAATACACGAGTCTCAAACTAGTATGAAATAAATGGGTAAGTAATTTTGGGTAAAAAAACATATTTTATTATATATTAGGTTATAAGTAAACTAACTCAGAAATAACTAAATGTTTTGTTGACATTATCTTTATTTTCACATGTCCTATTAATTTTGGTAAAATAAGCTGTGAAAGAGAGTTAATAAAGGTCTATTACATCCTTAAAATGTTAAATTAGGTCATATTCCTTATTTTCTTCTTTAACTGCAACATGAGAATACTTCTTTGCACCAGCTGCCGGAAAATATGGTTGGTTTACTCTTTTATTTTTCATCTCAAGTTCTCTCTGTTGGTGGTCGTTCTCAAATCCATAGGGGTCGGTATCAAAATGTCATAGGGGTCGACCAGAATTTTAACACATATACCACTAAAAAAAATTTTCTCACAGGGGTCGGCCGACCCCCCTACCACTAAGGTAACTACGCCACTGATGAAGCGTGTAGGTTATGTTAAAATAAGTATTTATACCAGTCATGAAAAATTAAGGTAATACTTGTTCATAATTTTAGAGTAAAGTGCCAAAATCGTTTCCAAGGTTTGGTCGCATTTGCGAATTTCGTCTAAAAATATTTTTTTCGTAATTAGACCCTCGATGTTTCCCAACCGTTGCCAATTTCGTCCAAATTATCAACTCAGTCTAAATTCAACGTTAACTCAGGGGTGTTACTGTCCTTTTACATGCTCGTTTACGTCATCATCATTATTATTATTATTATTATTATTACTATTACTATTACATTAAGCTAAACTCTTTATATGACTAAAAATAAAGAAAAATAAACTAACGGATACTATATTAGATTCAAACATAGGAATCGTGAGATGTTATATTTGTTATCAAACAAACACATACTAAATAATAATAATAAGGTTGTAAACACAAAGCATGATTTGTTCGATGCTATATATATATAAAAGGGTTCAAATTAAAAACAATTGTTTTGTGAGAAGTGTGAGAAGCCTTTTAAATAAAACAAACCACCAAAATATGACACTATACCATACAAATAGGAAACTATACAAGTTTTTAAAAACTATCAATCTCAACCACTAGATCATATATCCAATGGTCTAAATTCATTCTTATTCTTCTCACAAAACTATAATTTTTTACGTTAACCCTACCCTAGATCATATATCAAATGATACTAATCCTATATATATATATATATGTCATCGAACAAATCAGGGTTTAGCTCAGGGACGATTTTAGCACTTTATTCTTAATTTATAAACACTAAGCATTATAAATATCAACCTAAATTTTAAATTCAACAGCGTGTGAAGTTCAGAAACTTTAAGCTTTTATACTGTCTTCTAAAGCATGTTTATTGATTTCAGAATGTAGTACAACAATACAACATCGTAACTATTAAGATATACAAACTTAGCAATTTAGACCTTATGTTCATAAATCATAAGTTTGTATTTTTATAATTTTGTACTTTCAAAATTTTGATCTTTGTTATCAAGTAGTAGTAAATATCAAGCCCTCAAAAAAAAAGGTAGGAAATCTCAAGTTCCAAACTTTCAATGATCACACAAAGTTTATATCGAGTATGTCAACAAGTTCCACATATGTTCATATGAACTTTCAGTATGTATATTTCGATCAACAGATTAAGCTTTGAAATGAAAAGGGAGCTTAATTACCCGCTTTTCTCAATGAGTGTTTTCATGGTGCCATGCACTCCTTCATCTAAAATACATATTTCATAGATGTGGCACATGTATTTTTATGGTGTTAAGGATGGTGATGTATTGAACTTAATTAGCCACTTGATGGATTTAACAATAGATATAATTGATAAAAATATCAATTGATGGCATTGATATCTTAACAATTTTGAAACTTGAAATTGAGAGTTCAACACAAGGGGTCATATTGTATTATTGTGTATCGACCGTGCTACCGGTATGGAACATTCTATTTCTATTGCTTTTACAAAAGAGATCGGTTTAATAGTGCTACTGGATGCTTCATGGATACGTTGTATATCTTGTTTTTACAAAAGTGATTGGTCTAGTAGTGCTACTTGATGCTTCGTTTGTAGTACTGTTTGAAAACAGTACCAACCCAAGCTTGTCATTGGGACAACTATTGGATACTTAATTACAAGACACTCGATAAATACTCTAGCTTGTTTTATTCAATGAATGTTTGCATATAATATTTAATTATATATGTATATAAAGCATTCTTGTGATTTTTTTAAATTATTTTAAATCATTTAATTATTGCATTTAGCTTTTAAGCTTAAGTATTTTCGTTGAAAATAACTTATTATATAATATATTGTTCCCCCTAATGTTAACTATAAATTAGGTTAATCTTGACCATTCAAACTCTCTAACTTTTAATCCTAGCCATTTAAACTCATGTTTTTCCTTCTAGAAGCAGCAGTTGAGGGAGGTTTCAGAGATGGCAACGGTATTAGTCAGAAGTAGAGATGGGCAAAAAAACCGGTTGGTGAACCGGTTCAACGGTTTAAACCGAAAACCGGTTTTTACAAAAACCGGTTATTTAAAAACCGGTTTGACCGGTTTAGTAACCGCCGGTTCGTATATCGGTTACAAGTTCTAGAGAAAAAACCGGTTACTGAACCGGTTATGGAAAAAACCGGTTAATTTTAAAACCGGTTATTATGAAAAAAACCGGTTATTAACCGGTTATTTAAAAAAAAAAAACCGGTTAATTAAAAAAACCGGTTATTAACCGGTTCTAACCGGTTTCTAAACCGGTCCTAACCGGTTAGACCGGTCCGAGTTTTGCACCAAAAAAACCGGTTAATAAACCGGTCCGGTTATTTAAAAACCGGTTTTTTTCCAGGCCAAGAAAAACCGGTCCTGTTATTAACCGAACCGGTTTTTTTAAAAAAACCGATTTGTGCACCTCTAGTCAGAAGGTTGTACCCTTAGCTTTGTTGTTTATACAATTAAAAAGAAAACAAAATAGAGCAATAGTTTTGCATGTGTCACGTGTCAGGTAACAACCAATCAAAAGGTTCAAATGATGAGTGGCGGAGCTTTACTTTTTAATATATATGTAATAGGGATCACCAACTCCTTGACAGAGTCCTTGTTTGTACATGATCAAAGCGGATATCACATGCATGCATGAGATGTGTGATTGAAATAATATTACAACATAGACACTTTTAACACTTCATCTCTGCTAATCTATGTTTGTAAATCAATATATGAGACGTGTTTATATTTTAAGATAGGTTTTGATTTGAGTCTGTAGTGACTGAAAAAATGTTGCTTAAATAAAAATTTGAAACATGCTTCAAAAGTCGGTTAGTCGAGTCCTTCGTCAACCACACTCGTGGCTAAAGACTTTTTTACTCAATATAATATTTTGCACTTTAAATGTCATGCACAACGAAACAAAGGCTATCAAAAAGATCCTGTTGGCCAAATAAAAAAGCAATTTCTTAGTCCGCAAAGGTTCCATTTAAAGTATAAAAGAAATGTTAACACATCTTTGTCATTTGCCAATACTTGACAATATATTCCGACTTTTAAAAATATCGTTTTCAAAGGTTTTATTATAAAAGTTTTTTTTATTATAAAATATCTTTTGTACTTAATATAAAAAGTCTATTATATTATTATACTTAAGATAAAAACTCTTAATAGGTGTCGAAATTGATTAATTGGTTCACGTAGCAGAATATGGTTGTGTCACGTTAACTTTTTATTTTTTTCATGTTATCCTTTTCTTCTTAGTTATTCTTATATTATTTCTTTTGGTTCTTACTAATTTATGTTTTGGGTACATCGCCGCAATACGTGGGTTTTTTTGGTTGGCTTGCACAAGTTTTTTTCCTTTGTTTTAAATATGTTAACCTTTTGTATTTGGGCCATAACAAACTTATTATTTGGTATAGTTTCAGTAACCTTGTTGATTTTCGACGGACCGTTGGGAGAATAAATGGCGTTCCACAGGGCTAAATTTCCAAGGTTAAACTTTAAACCCGGAACTTCAGCTTAATTACATTTTGACCCTTGAACTTTCAATATTGACATTTTCAGGTTGAAATTTTTAGGAATGTTACCTAAATTAAGTTAACTAGTTAGTTTTAAGGAAAAAAGTATTGGGTTCTATTTGTGTTTTATTAATTTAATAAAAAAGTTAACTTGCCAAATTCACATTTTGAGCAAATTCATAATACGGTTGCATATGCCCATTATGCATATGTGGGATAGTAATCGGGTTTTTATACTATACACACTTTGGAGGGGAAAAGATCATATTGTGGAAAAGATCATATTGTGGGATAGTAATCGGGTTTTTATACTATACACACTTTGAAATTTGAATTGCATTTTTTATGGGCTTAGACCTAAACCTAATTCATGTTAACGGTCTTAGGCTTAACCCAATTGTCTGGTCCATCAACCCAATTCATCTTGTTCCAAGGTTAGCATTTTGCCGTTTAAGGTGAATTTTACATATTGGCCCCTCAAACGTTACTTTTTAAGTAGTGTTTGCATGAAAGAAATGCGGAATTAAAATGGATCATTATGAGGAAATGAAAAAAATAGTGTTTGGTTGTTCAATATAATGGAATCACCCATTACCAGATTATCTAGTCTATTTCATACCCCGTAAAGCACCCCAAATTATTTCATCCACCCTTTTGTTTATTTTTTCATTTCATTCCATCTTTCACCTTACATCACCACCACCTTCCCATCACCATCACCGCCACCACCCATCTCCACCACCACCCGTTACGGCTAACCAACATATCCGCCCACCACCACCACCACCCACCCACCATCACCACCACTACCGCTACCGCCAGTTACTACCATTTTTATTTTATTCATTCGTCTTTTTAGCCTACCAAACAACACAAAGTAATATTCATTTCATTCCCATATGATAACCAAGCATCTCAATGAAATGTTAATGATCCATTCCATTTTTTTGTCAATTCCATTACCTCATTCATTTCATTTCATCGTTCATTGCATTACATTGTACTGAACAAACCCTTAACTTTTTTAGTCCTTATGTTATTAAAACTATTCAAAAGACTCATGGCTCATGACTTGCTAGAAACATTCTTTAAAAAGCTCAAAAAAACTTGTTTGTAAATGAGCCAATCTTAACCAAGGTAATCTCACTCGCTTTGAGAGACGCCAAATGTAATATTTTCACTTAAGGGTAATTTGGTCAGTTTTTAGATATGTAAAAGTCAAAGTCTTCAGCGGAAGTTACAAACTATCATCATTATCATCATCGTACTCAGTATATCCCACCAATAGCAAAGCTATGGTAGGGTCTGAGGAGGGTAAGATATAGATAGCCTTACCTCTATCCCGTAGGAATAGAGAGGCCACTTCCGGTGAGACCCCTTGCTCGATAGTAGTTTTGCATCAAGCCTTGGACATAAGGCAAATAACACCCAACCATCGGCACACCGGTCGATTGGTGCATGTACCCTTGTCTTTTGGCTATCAACGCCACCACATGATGCCTGATTAACCTTCCGCCACTTTTTAACGTTATTTTCACGAGATTAGTAAAATAACGTCAAAATTAGTGCAATTTCACTTTTGCCCACCCGAGGGTTCACACATATATACATTATATGCGCGCACCGCAAGCAGGGCGTCCGGAAGTTACAAGCTACTTGATGAATATTGTAAGATGGTAAATTTTTGCCTAATTGTCAGAATGATACAATCTCTTGGAAGGGGAAAACTGGCAATATGTGCCAATGCTTTGTTTTGGTCCTCAAATTTTGGAGAGAAGCCCAGAAAAAAAAATTTTGGTGTGTAAGTTAAAGAAAAGCGAATCATATATTTTTAGATTGTTGGTTTTGTTAATAATTTATTAAACAATTTCATTATTTATAAAAATAATTATATATGATAGTTTAAATTTATTGCAAATGAAAACTTTAAAGAGTTAAAAATAATAAAACAAAAGGAGGTTCATCTGAACTCTGATTGTTCATCAGAAATATGGGATGGCTCATAAATCAGAGATGGTTTGGTTCATAAATCTGGGATGGTTTAAAAATCTTGATGGCTTACTAGATTTTAATCGAAACACCGTAACTTAACCTAAAACACCAAAGTTTTCCGAGAACACCATATTATAAATGAAAACACCATACTTCTAATTTAAGGGAAAAAAACATCAAATGCAGTTTAAAAGAGTTTTGAGGTAGTTCAAAAGACTTTATATTTAGTAAAGTTCAAAGTAAGTCATATTCAGTTTAAAAGAGTTTATAGTACTTTAGATCTAGTTTTAAAGAGTTAAAATTTGAACGCATTAGATCAGTTTCATAACTAGTTTAAATGCATTTGATCCGTTCTAGCAAGAATCTGATCTGTTCCATCAGATATCTTATCTATGAGTTGGATATCTAATCTATATATCTGATATCTGATCTGTTGATTGGAAATCAGTTCTAGTTTTGTTCAGTTCAGAAGACTTTATACTTAGTTTAAACCTATTATGATGTTCCTTAAACAAGTGACATAGTTCAAAAGTACTTCAAACACTTCAAACGCATCAGATGTAGTTCAAAAGTGCTTCAAACACTTCAAACACATCGGATATAGCTCTAAGTACTTCAAGCATTTCAAGCACATCGGATGTAGTTAAGAAGTGCTACATCGGATATAGTTCATAAGTGCTTTAAACACATTGAATATAGTTCAGAAGTACTTTAAAACATATTTGATATAGTTTAGAAGACATCAAAAGTACTTAAGAAGTAACTTACACCACTTCATACTTAGTTTAGGAGCTTTAGATTAGTTTAGAATTATTTTTTTTGAACAACAAAGATGTATTATAATCACATAGTGTTGCTAGAAAAAACCTAACCAAACAACCAACAAATAAGATTACATGTAAAGAATAGGGTTTTTAATCCACTCGGTCCACAATATTTTGTTTTCTTTTTTTTTTTTAATTTCTAGTAACAATACAAATAAACGAGAATTGTAGAATAGAGTCAAAGATTAGCTACGTCTTTTGGTTATCAGTTTCAAAAACTGTTTCATTTCTAGCTTTCCAAAGTACCCACCAAGTAGTATATAAAATTCCTTCTACAAGTAGTTTCTTCTTCTTTGTTAACTGATTTTGCTCCAGCCATTGGTTCCTTGGTGTTCGGTCTTACTGATTGAAGCCAAGCAAGAACCGATTTCTAAGCTGCATGAGCTACCCCACAATAAGTAAAAAGATGTTGAATCGTTTCAATATCTTTGATCAAAACGGACATAAAATGCATGGAACATCTAACCCTTTATCCAAGAGGTTAGTTTTGGTCAATAATCTATCAAGAAAAAGCCGCTAAACAAAGATGTTTACCTTTTTTGGAACACTTCTATTCCGTCTAGTTTTTCACAAAATTCTCGGGAGCAACTTTCTTTTTATCGACTTCCTTATTTGTTTTTACCACAAAATCTGATTAATCTTCAAAATCCACTTCCACGAGTCCCTATTTGAGGACCAAGGATGACGACTGAGAAGGTCTAGCATCGACTTCCATTGTATCTCCTCCACTCCTCTAATAGGGCGACGCTTATCACATATCCACTGTTGATCTCATCTCTTTGCTTTTACTAAACCTTGTTTATTTTTCAAGATTGAACAATCTTAAGTAAGTTGACGTCAATGTGCCATTTCCAATCCAATGATCATGTCAAAAAAGAGTTGAATCACCTTGACCTACAACTTTCTTCATAGCCAAAAAAGTTATAACATTCTCTTTGTTAAGAGTATGAATACTTTTTACAATTCTATTCCAAACTTCATTTCCTTTAGCCATGTTTTCTTTATCAAACACGTCAAAATTGTTTCCACTGTTGTCATGAATTAAATCAAAGCTTATCAGAAGTATTGAAGTCAGCTCCAAAAACTTATAGGCATGCTCTAAAGACTGTAGAAACAATTGAGGTCATTTGAATAACTTCATAAAAATTAAGAACCAGTTTAATAACTAACAGAAGTCATTAAAAGTGTTTTAAGGTTATTATTACTAATACAAACTATTAATGTTATTATTAAAATTGTCAATATTTCAAAACAAGTTTTCGGTATTACCTTAATTAGTATGAATCGCCGGTGGTCGTCACAGAGGTTCTCGGCATTTCACGAGAGCTTCGATCTTTTGTTGGAGAGAGCCTTGAGAAAGAAAGAAGATGTGAAGAAAACTCGTTTTCCTTTTCTATTTGTAGGCGAAGGCGTAGGCGACTATTATAAAGAAAGCAATTATTTAATAATCCTATCTTTTTGTAATTTGACAATAACAATCCCACCTTAAAAATAGTTGTCACCGGTCCCACCTTTCACACTAATTTTCTAATTGGATATCCGTTAAAAAACACTTAACTCCGTCAAATGTTTTTAGAATTTCAAACCGATACTTTAAGGATTTTGATCGGAAAGATAATACGAATTAATTGATGTAAACTTGTAAACATAACCCAATTTGAATAAACGAATCAACTTGGCCTGGTTCGCTCATTAAAGGAGTCAAGCTCGACTCGATCTATAGTCAAATTGTTTTGCCTTGGAAAACAATATCTACGAATCAAAAAGGGGGAAAACAAACACAGCTGCAGCAGCCGAAACCCTAGAATCGGATTTCCCTCTTAATCGAATAATAATAATAATAATAATCTGGATGGGGAAGAAGAAGAAGCGAGTATCGTCGGATGTGTGGTGTTATTACTGCGACAGAGAGTTCGATGACGAGAAGATCTTGGTTCAGCATCAGAAGGCCAAGCATTTCAAGTGCCATGTCTGCCACAAGAAGCTCTCTACCGCCGGCGGTATGGCTATTCATGTCTTGCAGGTCCATAAAGAAACCGTCTCTAAGTAAGCATCTGCCTGTATTTGTATTTTCTGTTGTTGAATATTTTATTATATATACAGATCATTGATCAGGCTATGAGCTTCTTGATTGAACCGCTATTTTTATATTTAATATAAATTTTATTATCTCTTGCAGGGTTCCAAATGCTAAAGATGGAAGAGAATCAACAGATATTGAAATTTATGGAATGCAAGGGATCCCACCTGATGTCTTGGCTGCTCATTATGGAGAAGAAGGTATTATCATTTTGAAGTTGCTCTATTGCCAGCCCATTGCTTCTTTTCTGATATATGGATTCATAGAATTAAAGTCTAGTTTTTAAAGGATATTTGTGTTAAAAGCAGCCTACAATGAAAACTATCTGAAATAGCCATATGCTATGTTTGTGAACATGCAAATAGCAATATTATCATGGATGATGATGATGATGATGATGGTAGTTTAGTCTCCACACACATTGTATTCTTTATGGGATAATAAAGACTATTTGCTTTCACTTTTCTTTTGCAGACGATAATCCATCAAAAGTTGGAAAGTTGGAGATTCCTTCTTCCCAAGTTGGCATGGTACCAGGATCATTAGGCTATCCTCCAGCAACTATGCAGTCTATGTAAGTAATTAGGTTATAGATAATAGATCCATGTGTTACACATGTTGATTCAGAGAAAACTTTAAAAAATATAGTTAAACTTTCTTGTTATAAAATGATTATATTATAACCGAGCAAACTACAAATCATGTATGGAAAGGCAGATGAACAAAAGTCATTACATATTATAATTCAATTTCATTGTTTAACATTATGGTGGGAAGAAAAACGTATATAATAAAATTTATTGTGAATATATAATAAAGAAAATTATAGAGCGTGTAGTATCTGTAGTTGTAGAGTTTGATGCATGGTCTATAAACTTATCGTATTTAACGATTGTTGTTAGGTATGAAAAGTGCCTTTCACGAAAGAAAATAAAAGGGAAGCTTCGAGATAAAGTTTTTACTTTTAGTTTATAACTTTATATGTAGTGATGAATTTGGTACTAAATAATTTTAATTTATGTAATCGCATACATACTAATCACATATCTATAACTTTAGTAGTAGGTTTGTGGAGTGGGTTTTAGACTTTTTGCGCTTTACAACTACCTGCAGGCTACGGATACACTCGTTGAAATAATTCTTTTGTTATAGGTCTAACATCTATGGCCTATTTCCATTTAGTCATCTTAAACACTTTGGTTAATTTACATATCTATTTTCTTTTATTCTTCTGTCTTGTCATAAATGACAAAACCTTGTCTAATAAGCGCGCCTTGTTATCCGCTTGTACATTGTAAACACAGTTCTTTTTGACAAGACAGTAAGATGATATTTGTGAACAAAGTTTCTATCATTTATGACAAGACAGAAACAAGCAGATATGTAAAGTACACTAAACTGCTTAAGATTACTGAAGGGAACAAACATAAATATTTGATCGATTATATTAAAGAGTTTTTTTGACAAGCATGACCGTGACTTGTAGCAGTTGTAAAATACTAAAAGTTTAAAAACTCATTTCACAAACTACTTCCAAGTTTTTCAATATGTGTAAGTTAAAGTTATTTTCTTACTGAACCTTTTTAGTACCATCACTACCTATCAAGTCATAAATTGAAAGTAAAATTTGAATCTTGAAGCTTCCTTTTTATTTTTTAATTCTAAAAGGCACTTCAATGCTTCATAGGCACACACTTACGCAGGTTCTGAAGGGCGGTTAGAAATAATAAGATCAAGTAGTTCAAGTTAATGAAAATTCAAGTAAAAAGGTTTTAGGATTATACCTTAGAACTAACAATGTAAAATAAATGTTTCAAAAAGAAAAGTTGGTACTTGGTAGCAGTAAAACAATTTACTACCATTAAATTATTCACTTTTTTTTAATCATTTTTTAAGTTTAGTGACCTTATCTTTAAGATTACTCTATGGAAATGTTTGTACTATAAAACTAAAGATCAAAAGGAATCAAAGTATTTTAGAATATAGATTTTAGTCAATAAGGAGACTTTTTACCTAACACGTTATTTGCACTTTTCAAATTGCTACTTAAAATTCAAATTTGGGAATTAGAAACATCAGTGAAATTTTTGTAGGAAACTGATATATACCGAAAATCGGTCAGTAGCTTTAGGTGGAAATAGAATTTGATGGGGTGGGGTTTGTAACTTTGTATCAGAAACTGATGATATGGCATGGTTATAATTGTACGATACTGCCATGCAGCATTTCAGTTCTTTGTTTAGTTAGAATAGATTAGATGATTTGGTCCAAAGTTTGTCTATACTTGAGTTGAGTTTTATGCCATAGAAATTATCGTAGGACATTAATGCATGCTAAAACATACTAGTTGGTTGAAAGTTACTGAGAAATATCTTGTGGCAAAATGGCTTGTCGGGTCAGTAAGGTAACACAAAGAAAATAATGAAATGTCATATACGATAAACCAATTGATTGCATATTCAGTTATATCTAGTTTCTTTAATAAAGTAATTCCAAAGGTTTTATGCATTAAAAATGTACTTTTTATAGTTTGTATTCTAAAATATTTATGTTCTTGTAATAAGTTTGTCTTAATATTTTATTTTGCATCTATGATATTAATTAGTTATCTGATTTAGCTAATTTTGAGGATTTATAGCAGATACAATCCTGGATTAGCTGTCCCGCGTGCTGGTTGGCCAGCTCCACCTCGCCTGCAACCGTGGTTCACACAGCATCCAGTTGGTTCAGTCCCTCCTACTGCACCTTTAGGAATGGTCCCGCAGCCTCTATTCCCAGTTCAAACAATGAGACCTCCTGCTGCACCACCAGGGCTACAACCGTCATTTCCCGTTGCTCCTGTATCTCAGCCATTATTTCCAGTTGTTTCTAGTAATGGCTTGCCTTCTCAAGCATCACCATATTCTGCTCCTACAAGTGTCTCGTTAACCACCCCTTCCGATTTGAACACAACAGACCCACATAACATTAATATGCCGAGGGCCTACCTTACTCCTGGCTTCCAAGGTTTGTCTACAAATTAAACTTCGATAAAGTATTATTATGTTTTGTTAGTAACCAAGTTTCCCAATTGCAGCGCTAAAACCTAGTTTCCCTACTGTATTTTTGTTGTTCCAAAAGTAACTTTTCATTAGTCGTTACAATCCTGTGTAGTATGTTTTTAATGAGCGAGGCAAATGGAACATATATGAACTTTGGTAATTCAGTGGTTACTTGTTTCTAATTTGACTTAAATTAAACAGTTATGCAACTTGATTATTACTTACTCAATTACTTTCATTGGTTGTTCCAATCCTATGTGATTATTTATAAATGTTACCAAATTTTACTGAATTTGTTTTCTTTAGTATTATCTCCTACTTCAAGATATCTGAGAAAAAAATATCACTTTTTAGCAACCAACATTCATATATGTTTCATATGCCTGATTTTTTTTTAGAAAAAAATGAAGCATTTATAAAAAAATACACAGGACTAGAACACCTAACGGAAGTTGAGTTACTTTCAATGAACAAAAACAGTTGACTTTAGTGCACACTTGAAAGACTTGGTTAAAGTTTTCGCTTTTTTTAATTATAATAATTATGCATTGATGCTTGTGCAGGTGGAGTAACAAGTTCACATTCTTATGCTTCTGGCCCCAATACTGGCGGCCCTTCAATTGGACCACCACCTGTAATTGCTAACAAAGCTCCTGCTATTCAGCCAGCAACAAATGAGGTCTATTTAGTGTGGGATGATGATGCAATGTCCATGGTATTTTTGTTTTTTTGTTATTATTCTAGTTCATTTTAAAATGGTTTTATTATTATTATTATTATTATTATTTTCTAAATTTCTAAATGCTGTTTATTTAATCCTGTATTTTTTATTTGCTTATAGGAGGAAAGAAGAATGTCGTTACCAAAGTATCAGGTGCATGATGAAACAAGCCAGGTAAGTTGCACTTTGTACCATACTTGTTTGCAGTCCTAATGTTATGGTTTTCAGATTTCAGTTTTAAACACTGTTTCATAAATGTTAAGGTATTCCGGTAATCCTTTATTTTTTATTGATTATTCCAAAATAATAATGTTTGGAGAAAGTTATCTGAGCCTTTGGCTATTCTTCGGTTGGCAAGCCATCCACCAATTTTCTGAGCTTCAAAGTTCAAGTAGGTATCTATATTATTGCTATTCAAGTTAATACCATAAAAGACCAATATGCTTTTTATCGTAGGCATCTATGATATATTTAAGTCCCATGTAAAAAATACACAAAAAAGTCACTAAACTGATTGTTGCATGTTAAAGTCCCTAAAATTGTCTAAAATGCATGAACTTTTGTCTAAGTAATGATTCGTTAATTCTTCAATTGGTTAAAATGAGATGGCAGAACTTATTTTCAGGAAAAACTTAATAGTGCCACTATATCAAAATTTTGATCAGTTCACAAGAGTCTGTTTATTAAAAGGAATTTCACAAGTATGCGCATTTTAGATAAGTCTATGGTCTTTAATATACAAAAATTAGTTTAGGAATTCATTTGTGTAATTTTTACTAGTTGAGGGACTTTTTTTTATGAAATATAAGGAGTTATAGTTTTTATGGTATTAACGCTAAACATAATTATATAATTCTGCTGTTGTTGCTGGGATCAACTTGAGGACTCTCCAACCCAAGTGTATGTATTTGATTTCTAGAATTGTTTATATGCTTATTCTACATGTTCTCCCAATACTTAATTGTCAAGTATTTCATATGGTGGAACAATAACAGCTTACAAAATAATTTTATGACCCACCAATCGGTACAAATTTGGCCCAGGTCAGCTTCTTCTAGAAAGTTCTGATTCTTTGCATAGAAGCAAAGGTGTAGGTTGAAACATATGTCCGTGATGATGTTTTTTTTACTAAGTTTTGATTTAGAGTTTTCTAATTACATGTGTGGTGGGCCCATGATGTTTCAGATGAGCTCAATTGATGCAGCCATTGATAGGAGGATATCAGAAGGTAGGCTTGCGGGTCGAATGACCTTCTAGAAGGGAGTTATCTCAAGAATCTGA
Source organism: Bidens hawaiensis (assembly GCF_021521415.1). Lineage (NCBI taxonomy): Eukaryota > Viridiplantae > Streptophyta > Magnoliopsida > Asterales > Asteraceae > Bidens > Bidens hawaiensis. The sequence continues at coordinate 49,405 of NW_027496540.1, forward strand.
TTGAAGGAGCAAGAGGCATTCTTTGAATCATTCTAGGTAGAAGCAGGCTCGTGGAATTTGCGGTTTGTGTTTTCGATTCTGATTCTATAACGTTGTTAAAGATGAATAATGTTGATTACTTTTTTGTGGTGATGTTTGTATTAGTCGTGAAAGCGAATCAGGAAGCAAACTAGGGCACATGCTGTTTTAAGTTATTAGGTCATGGTTAAGTTAGTCGATTGATAGAAGACTTGGTATCTATTGGTATCATGATTTCCTAGGTGTTTTGAATGGGAAACAGAGAATTTTAACATCAGTTTGGTTGTTTCTTAACATGCTTATTGCTCTAGGCGTGTTAAAAATCTGTTTCACACGTTCTAACCGCCCAAATCAAAACAAGTCGACCAGTTTTAACACTTTAACTACTGGTCTGATGTCCAACAGTTCAGATTTTGTGGTTCGATTGTTTTAACAGTTTGGTCTGATTTGAAATCAGCCTCTAATAGTTACATGATGATGACATTCTGACCAAACCGTCCTTTGCTTCTTGCTTCTTAGTTTCATCGAGCCAACTTCTCATTATCTTGTTCAACACAATCATGATCTGCATCCCTCTTCCTGTTGTTTGTGTCTGAGCTTCTGTGCCTCACGTTGATTTTACCACACAAATTAGCTCATGCTCCATTTTCCATGCTTTTTCTCACACATCAGAACCTAAGAATTAATCGACCTAATCATTTCACTTTTGAACCACATAGGTTCTACTTGTGTAACCCGAATAACTCAGGTCTTCCTTCAATTGCTTCTCACAGTCAAGTTGGTCTTCTCTTTGATCCACTCACTATATCTCTTCCACACAGATTTGTTTCAGACTCCCTTGATTGATCTCTCCCAGAATGATTTGATCACTTGGCTGCTTGATATTCAAATCACTCGAACTGCTTAGTCGTTTCCCTGTTGATCTTGATCGTTTCACACAATCAACTCTTGTTCTTGATCACTGCGCAGGAGCGGCTTCTTTGGTGGTATGAGCTATGCCAAACACTTATATCAATTGTTGGACCTAAATCGTATTATGAACACAAGAACCCATCGGGATTTGGTGACTAAACTCGAGTCACGACTCTTTAGGAATTTTATTAACAAAACAACGCCAAATTATATAGCCCCACATCTTTGTATGTACTAAACTAATTTGATGAGGATGAGAACCAATTTTAGACACATTGAAATTCTAAGTAAAAGGAAACAAAATCATAAACTACTTTTTTCAAGCTAACTTACCTTATTTCTTTATCTCTATCTTTTCTTCTCACATGTGAAGATTTAACTCGTAACCTCTGGTTTCACCCATATAGCTCCGCTCCTTTTACAATCAAGATTGACGGTATTCGAGATATCAGTGGTTAAAAGTGAGTCTAATATATTGCTAGGATTGCCTTCTGCACATCAGTTGTTATCATGTCATTTAACTTGACTAAGGCCTAGGTGCATACATAGATTTTGTTATGCATGTGCTAGATTGATTGGCTATTATTTTTTATCAATGATATGCTGGCCTATTAGAGAAGAAAGGTTTATCATCCATTCCATCTTCAGGAGATGATAGAAACTTTGTGTCAAGTAGGTCAATGGAATTAATGAGACTGGTGGATATCGTGACTATTGTCCAAGGATGCGGGAGAAGAAAGTTGGATGGGTTGGTTAGGCTGGTCAGGTTTTACGTCAAGTGCATTAACCAGCGGGTGGAAAAATGGTAGACCAAAATTGGGGGTTAGACCTTATGGGCTTGGGCTAAAGGAGTATGCGATAGCGATTACGGGTAAAGTTCTCTTTAATTATATGGGTTGGGCATCTCTTATGAAGGTGCATGGCTTTTTCGGAGTGGAAAATGATATCGGATCATCCATGGCCGCTGGTATCGATATCATGGCAGTTAGCGAATTGGGCTCAGCCAACCATAGTGGTGCAAAGGTGTTAGGCTTGACATGTAGATCGCACGGGCTTGGGAGACGATGAGGACAGATAAGATGGACTCAAGTCGATGGCTTTGTTTATTAGTGCCTTTTCTTTAATTTAAACTATCTAAATTTTATATCCTTGTTTGCGTGATCTTGTATCCTTTCGAATTTGGTCATGTTTTCCTATGGAGGGGTTTACTGTGTTTCTTAGAGCATTCACATTCAATTCCCAATATATTACAAGATGTAGGTTGTTGTGAGAATAGAAGCGAGAAAATACAGTGATTAGTCTGTATATTTGAAAAACTATTGTTTACTTCTATAATTTTTTTAATAGTTTTTGAAATTGATTGTGAGTGAAAGATAAAAGGTAATGATAAAAATATAAAATTAATGAAGTTTTTTCTCCCTCCAAAACGGCAGCTATACTTGGTCCAATAAGCGTAACAAATTTTCATGTTTTTTTTAAGGACATGTTACTAATCTACTTCTGCACCTTTCAATTAAAGACAATAAGCATAACAAATTGATGGGGAAATTTCTTATTGAAATTTAAACCTTATATAATAAACACTAGAGTGTCCATAGAGTATAGCAGCATATCAATATATATGATTTGACGGTCCGACAAATACTTGTAGGCCTTCTTTTTCTTAAAGTTAACTTCATTAAAACGAAAAACTCGACTAAAACTATTTGAAAATTTGGATTTCTCACTATCAAGTATTAACTTGCTTTCAATACTTCCATTTTTTTTCTTAGGTTTATTAGATTTTAAATCCCTGTTGACCGATAATAATCCCTATTCATTTTATCACCACTGGCGGTCCCAAATTTGAAAAAGTTGGCCCTCAATGGTCTCCCGTTAAAAATGACTTAACGGCGTGATATTTTTTTCCAAATTTCAAACCAATGTTTTAGGGCTTTTGATCGGAAGGACGATACGAGTCGATTGATGTAAAACTTCGTTCGAAACGGTGCTCCAAAACGACGAAACAATGCTTCAATTCGGGTGTTTGAACTTACAATTAACAAAAATCAAGTCGTCTGGATCACCGTTTCGAATGAAATTTTACATCAATCGACTCGTATCGTCCTTCCGATCAAAAGCCCTTAAACATTAGTTTGAAATTCGGAAAAAAGTATAACGTCGTTAAGTCATTTTTAACGGGGGACCATTGGGGGCCAACTTTTTTAAATTTGGGATCGCCAGTGGTAATAAAATAAATAGGAATTATTATCGGCCAATACCAGTCAATAGGGATTATTAAAATCCAATAAACCTTTTTCTTATTACTATTTTCTACTTTATAATGCTCATCTAAATTATTTATTTCAATAAAATCTTCCAACTTAAATAATAAACATTAAAGAGTATCCAAAACGCATACCATATCAATATATGATTTGATGGCTTGATAGCACTTTGTATTCTCTTTCTTTTCCTCTTAAATACAAGTATCAACAAAGCAACTTAAATGAAAAAACTTTCAATCTAGCACTTTATAGAGAGAGAAAATATAATTTACTCTGTAACCCATAAATCCTCAAAAGTCTCAAAATAGACAAAACAATATGGACTTCGCGGACACTTTGTAAAAAATTTCGAACAGATTTCTACACCAATTATAAATTGACATGTGTAAAAAAAAGCTAAAAAGCCGGCCAAATTTTTAAAAATGTTGAGGAAGCCGTCCATGTTTTCTCACTAAATATTCTTCACAAAAGCAATATTCCCAGACAGTTTTTTAATGTTTCCTACCTAATCCGTACAAATTATCATAAACCTTGAAAATTGTTCCTTTTAAATTCCGTCTTGGCAAATGCATCTGAGATAAATTTGTACCAGAGAAACGAGATTTATGGTTTTCCTTCCTGGTTCGTCCACATCCTATGCTTTAATAAGATATATAGGGTAAGATATACTAAATGTTCTTTTCCTTGTTCTTTGATCTTCATCTTCATAACCATTTGTTCTTGAATTCAAAATCATGAAGTTTAAGAGGAGAGATCGTATGAAGGTTATTGATATGGGTCCCAGGTTCGTTGGTTCCTATTACGACGACAGCATACTCTCAATGTTTGGGAACGAGTGCATTGTTCATATATAAAAACATAAAAAAATAAAAAATGAAACAATGGAAGAATGAAAGAGGAAGAATAGAATAGGAAGAAGTAGGATCATATATAAAAACATGAAAATTAATGAAAATTATTTAATAAAAAATATTTATATTAAACATGTCGGTGTGAACGGATTCTACTTAATTCTTGTCGATGTGTACGGATTAAAAATAAATCCTGTCGGTGTGGACGGGATTTCACTTATAAGAACAAAACCATAAATCTCGTCTCCTTGGTACAAATTTGTTTTAAATGCGTTTGCCAAACGGAATTTAAAAGAAACAATTTTCAAGATTTTTGATAATTTGTGCGAATTAGGTAGGATGTTACGTTAAAAGAACCGTCTGAGAAAACTGCTTTTAAGAAGAATATTTTGTGAGAAAATATGGATGGCTCCCTCAACATTTTTAAAAATTTGACCAGCTTATCAGCTTTTTTTACACGTGTCAATATATAGTTGGTGTAGAAATCTCGTCGAAATTTTTCTCAAAGCGTTGGCACAGTCCATATTAAAAACCTTAAAGATTTGTGGGACAAATTATATTTTCTCACTCTATAAAATGAAAAGATTGGGAATTTTCCAAGAAAAAAAAAGGATAAATCATCCCTATTTACATAAATTTTAATCCAAACAATCTAATTGATTTTTATTCTATACTCTTTTGCTTCCTTTTCTTTTTCCCTTTTTACGAGTAGCCCACATAAAACCATAGCTAGAAGTTTATGAACTATCTTTGTAAAGTCTATGTTAAGTCACATATTTGTTCATCATTTTCTCTAGGCAGTAGACACATATTTTAATTCATAAAAAACCACATAAAAAGATAATAAAGATGTAGTACTTGATACTTCACTAGATTCACATCACATAATCAACCCTAGCTACAAAAGGAACAAGCTAAGTGAAACCTACATAATATTCTAGAAGGGATTAAGAGTAGTCAGCTGATCAAGAAGTCCGGTCACCGGAGTAGCAAGCCTAGGCACATAGGCAAAACCATTCAACTCACCACCACCACCACCAACATAAGGACACCGAGGAACCCAAACCCACCTCTTCTTAACAAAATCAAACAACAAAGCTTTCTCACTCGCAGTCCCGGTTACCATCACCACCACAAACTCACCATTTCCGACACAACTGAACCCTCTCCCACCTTCCAACTCCGCAAACTGCGCATACAGTTGTTGCGGCATCCTTTCAATCTCCACCCATGTTGTCCCACAGCTCTGCAGTGCCCACATTCTTAAACTTTTCGGAACATTCAGCTTACTCTTCTCCACTGCAGCTATCAGCACCAGCTTCCCTCTGCTCTCAACCAAGCTTGGTGACCTCAGAAACCTCCTCATGGGAGCTTGAATCTTGCACCACTCGTTTCTTCCCACATCATACCCCAACACACTAAAAGGACTGTAGTTCATGCAGTAGAATTTGCCAGGGACGTACACCATTCTACCAGACTCCAAACTGCATAGCCTTGGGAGAGAAGAAGTGGTGCCCCAAATGGAATAAAATCCACCTAGGTCAATGTGAAAGCTTTCAGTGGTTAAGTTCTTGACGGCGTATGGAGATATCATGTCATCTCCAGCTACCATAACATCGATTGAAGAGTTTGTGATGGTTAACCCCACTGAAGGGTATAGCCTAGGCCTTAGGGTGGAGGGGATAGGGGTGACTAAAGATGGAAAGAGCGGGTTCGAAAGGAGCAGTCCTTTCGAACCCGCTTCGTCTGACATCCAGCAGACGAGTCCGCCCGAAGAGCAGGCGGGTGAAAACCCTGATGGGATTAGTGGAAAGGTGAGACGGTGCCACGAGAGGGTTTCGGGGTCAAAGATGTAACCTTCCTCCGGGACGGTAGCCGCGGAGGTGTTACCGTGCTTAAAGACAGTGGTGGTGGTGGTGGTAGTTGTTTTAGGGTTTGTGGGTTTTTGTTTGAAGAAGATGAAAAAGTAGGGTTTTGGGTTGATTTGGAGGTACATTTGGAGGAAGTTGTGAGAGAACAAGAGGGAATACCATCTTTTGCATACGGATCGGGCTCGGAAGAAGGCGGGAGGCGGTAGGAAGGCGATAACTCGGTCGATAAGGCGTTGGGGAAGCCGGGTCCAAATCCTGGGGTCCATCCAGGGTGGATTGGTGGTGGTGATGAAAGGATAGGGAAAGGGGAAGGTGGGGACATAATAATGGGTATGATCAAAAGCTTCCATGAGAAAGCTGGTTGAGGTTAATGTATTCGGAAAGTTAAGGTTGTTCAAATGGAAGTGTTCCAAGTGTTGGTGTAGGTCTCAAATTCAGTGGAGATTATATAAGCACAAGTAGTGAAGGTTTTAAGTTAGGGTTGTTTCTATTTTCCATTGTTTTCTTTGATGCAAGTGTGATTATATAAATAGGGCCACCTGAACAGGAGTAAAGATATGTGAAAAAGGAGGGGGCTGTCAGGCAGTGATTCTGATGGATGCATCTATCAATTCATGTCAATAGCCGAGGAAGAAAGGACAGGTACAACAGAACTAAGAGAACATTGATAGTAAACACACATTGGCTCTAGACAATATGCTTCATACTTACACACTTGATGTGTGGAGCCTTGGCCTAGATTTGTTTTTGGTAACTTTCTAACTTTTGTATCTTAAAGATAGATGTTATCATTTATAAATATAAATAACGTTTTTAGAATTACACTACCTACGCCCGTCTCAATCACAACCTCTTTTTTGTAATTTTAGTTTTACTTTTTAAGTGTACGCTTAAATTATGGCAATGCCATGTAAACGTTGTTTACACCCAACAAGTGTGCGTAAACATGTGAATTGGCAATGTCATGTAAACGGGTCCTTGGCCGTGAGAAGGGCGTGTAAATGGGCACTTATATCTGGCAAGAGCATGCAAAATGAGCGCTTAGCTCCGGGCAATTACATGTGAATGGACGTCTAGCCTTTGGCGTTCATTATAAATTAAACGAGTGTTTAGTGAGTAATATATGTATACACTAATTTAAGCATCACATCTATAGGAGGTTTGATTAGTGTTGCAACCGATAGATGCGTAGATTTTTTTTTATAAGTTAAAAGATATTTTGCGTAAAGTAATTGTGTTTATTACAAAATAAAATATTTACTATCAGATAATTTATCTTCTTAAGATGGGTATTTAACAAAGAACTTGGATAAATAATTTACTACATTTATATAGTGAGAAATCGACATTTTAATCGAGTTGATAAACACATTAGATTTAAAGTGTTTATTAACATGATACTAAATGATTTATTTTCTATTACAAATATAAGAGCATTCCCGGTCGATTCTTCATCTCCATCTCTATAATTATACTAAAAAGACCATCTTTTTTCACTCATTTCAATTAAATAATATTTTTTTTATACTTTTATCATTACCTTTTCTCTCTCCATTCACAACCACTTTAAAAAACATTAAAAAATTATAGAGGTAGACAGTGTGTTTATCCAAATTTAACCATAAACAGTAACATTTTCTCTCTCTTCTTCTCACAACCACTTTTAACCACCTCTAAAAAATAAAGAACTCCCTCACATAGTTTGGAGAAACAACAGGGAATGCTCTAAGGTATGGAATCCATTAGTTCTTACTGAATACTAGCTAATAAATAAAATTTAAATTTAAATTAGAAGTTGCAAAAAAGAATAATCAAATGCAAAAGTTTATATGCACAATAACCTAGAGATACCTAAATGGTCTCAATAGTTAGACCCCCTAATGCTCATCCAATAGTACCTACAGATAAGATGGCTAGCCTCGAACCAAGTAGCATGTCAAAGCTATCTGAAACTAAAATAACACAAGATCAAAAGAAAAGACAGTTATATCCTAGCACATAATCATGCACTCTAGGGGGGTTCATAAAGGATACGAACATTTTATAGTGCGTACATTGTTTTCTTGAGCAGCTTTTAGCAGGCACATGATGCATTGTTAAAAGGGATATGTTATTCGTATACCTTTATATTACTTCAAAGGGATATGTTATTCGTATACCTTTTGGTTATCCACACACCCTACATACGATTACTATCGTATGAAACCCCATGTTAAAGGGGTGTGGATTGGTCAAGGGGGTGTGAATAACCATAACCTATTTAAAAACAAACAATGTTAAACGAAGAATTAAATTATGTGTTTTCCCCAACATCATTTGATATTTGTTAGCTGCTATTGGTTTCTACGCCATTTATAAAACATGACAATCTGAAATTTGAATTACCCACCAAATCCAACTATTAAAGGTGAAGTTTAACTGAGTTATAACTTATAAGCAAAGAATGACTTTACTTGAAGATCAATAAATCAATGTATAATTACTTCGTCTTGCAACAGTGGTCGCTCAACGCTATTGTATCCTGGTCAATATGAGGATCATTGAATTAGTGCAAAGTTGTGTTAATTAGTGAAGACCCCTAGCTAGTATAATGATACTTTAGTGGGACTGGGTTGCTTAACTACGATGGGGGATTTGAAACACATATTCGTGGGTTGACATACCGAACCTAAGACGAGCCAGAAGATGGCTACTAGTCACATCAACCCAAAACATGACATGAAATTTTACAATTTAACACAAACACGACTTATTTAACCAAAAAAAAGTATTCTTCTTTTTGCATATATATATTAATACTCTAAAATCACAAATTCTCAATAAATATATATGTGTGTGTGTTTTTTAAACTAGGAAACTTGATTGTACTTTCTCTTATATCTTTTGAAATTCAACATAAAAATACCAAATCATTAAGCTATATATGGCACAAAATATGTTCTTTTAAAAAACATAAGCCCTATGGGTTCAACTCAAAACTGACTGATCATGCGAAGACCAAGCTCTAACTGCAAATTCCGTGTTAGGTTCGCATTAAGCCATAATTATCACCCTTAGAGCGCCAACTATAGCGTAGTCTAGTCACTTGTAAGGTGTAACTACTCATGTTGACATGTTAATTACACTGTTAACCTAGTAGTTAATGTCACATTAACATATGGCCCATTTGCAATAGTAATATCTATCTTAAGATTCAAGTTATTTACAATAGCTATTCAAGTATAAATAAATTGCATTGTTGTGTGCTCACCATATCGATAAAATTCTATATGGCTTGGTTGTGGGCGTGGTTGATTAGACACACTATATGCATGGTTATAAAAGTTGGTAACCGAACTCTAAGCGGCTGATTGGCCTGGGAAGTTGGGTGTACTCAGGGAGTACTTAAAGAATACTCGGACGTTGTAAATATAAAGATAAAGAAAATTAATTTTTGGGTATTATATATATGATATAAATCATAAGTTTACTAATATTTATAACAAAATAGATAAATATCAATATAAATAAAAGAAATACATTTTTAAATAATAAATTATTCTAAAAGTTTCTATATCATTAATTAAAAAATGATATCCGTTCTTTACTATTATAGAAATACGAATTATGTTTTATTTTTTAAGTCAGTATCGGCCCAAGTTGACCGATTAAATCTGATTCTGGCTGAGATTGACCACATTTGATTTAGCCTTGGTAACTAGGCGGAGTTCAAGAAAGTCTTCTCGGGGCGATACCTTTTAGCGATTACTTGGGGAGTGCTCGGCCGTTTAGACCTACTTTTAAAACTTATAAGATGATATAAGAATAGTCATTTCTTTACATGTTATGAACCTATATAGTCATGGCATGGAAATATTACGTTTAATTTTAGCAATACGATACACTAAACCATAGTTGTGTGTGTACTTATGCTTGTATATCATACTTTGTTCTTATTTTCCTTTTAAAAGTAAAAGGCATGTTAATTCCTATATGTACATTCTCTCTTTGATACCCGAATCTACTTTAGTGTCTCACTTTCCGTTCAAGTAGCTAAAAGTTTCGATTAAGTTAAAGATAACTTTATGTGGTTCAAATTCTTTTACATATATTGAATAAACTTCTATAACTTGTTGTTTAAATTAATAAAAAAAATAATTGTTAATCAACTCAAACCAATGTAAGAAACTTGGTGAAGATATGAGAACTACATTACATAGCATATTCTTTCCTATCACAACTTGGTTTTCTTATAAGCTTTAACTAAGGGGGTGTTTGGGATTGCTTATTTTCATCAACTTATAACTTATTAACTTTTTGAAAAGTAATAAGGTGTTTGAGATTGCTTATATTATGAAAGGAAAAGTTTCATAAGATACACTTCTATGACTTATTAACTTAATAAAAAATTATAAGGAGGTAAAATAGGAATCCCAAACATCCCCAAAGTTTCTAAGCATCCACTAATAACATTTTTGCATTGACCATAATGCTAAGGCCGACTAAACAACTTTTTTTTTTTACTTATTTTAGGTCCATAGTGTTCTGAAGTTGTTCTGATCTCACTGATTTAGTGACTGCTATTAACAAAAAATAATATGATGTTGATAGCACAATAGGAGTCAAACTCATATATGTATTAATAAGGTTAGTTGAACGGTAAGTTTATCGATAATACACAAGTGAAAGGTGCATATGCGTGTGGCACCCGCCTCACATAGGACATGAGTTTTAGTCTAGACTCATACTATAATTAATGTTATACTAGGAATTTTTAAACTATTTTAAGGGTGTAGTAAAATAAATAATTACAAACTTAAAACTAAATAAAATTTATTTGATAACAACTCATGAAGATACGGTTAAAAGCTTAAATATGCATTATCTAACTCATAAGTTATTATAAATCTCAGATACGATGTATGGATGGGGTAATGACATATGTCGACCCAAGAGGTAAAGAGAGTAAGTAGGGAAAATATAAAGTCAAACGAGAGAGAGAGAGAGAGAAGGGAGATGGTAAAGAAAAGAAAGTACAATTGAGAATCTTAATGCAAAATCTGAAGACTGAAACTTGAACCCAAAAATGGGGGTTTTCTTCAAGGGTTGGATTTCTCTATTTCCATTTTTAAACCGCCTGAAAAAAGCACTTCATTATTACTCACTGTAAAAGGAAATCACACCCTTTATTTGAAAAAACAAATTCCCAGACAAATAAGATTTGTACTAGACTGACTATTCATTAGTGAGATAAGATTGATGATGGATAGTTGGATACTGCTCTAAAGATATAGTTTTCCTTCATCTTTTACGCTAGGTTCTCGAGTTCACATAATAAAAAATAAAAAAATAAAAACATTTTCTTTTCATTTATTCCCCTTTCCTTTCTTTCTCTTTTCTTTTCATTCAATCCCTTCTAAATTAGAAGGAAACCACTTTACTCTTTAAAACCTCTAATTTTCGTTTCCTTTCTCCTCTTAAATAAATTTTAGAAACACAAGATTTTTATAATTCATTTTCTTTCCTTTCAAAAAAAAATCTTTAAAACACGCTCCTTTCTACATTTTCTTCAATTTCATTTTCTTTCCTTCATTAAATAAAATTTGAAAACACAAGGTTAACTTTATATGGTATTCTTAAACACCTCCAAAAGTTGTGTATCATAATAAATAAGTTTGGACCTCCAAAAATTGTGTATCATAGTTTTCCGAAAACCTAAGACATGTGAAAGTATGTAATAAAAATTTTAAGTCAAGAAAAATGTCGTTTGATGCAAGACACCCCAAATAGCAAAAGATTCTGTTAGCAATTTAAGAACATATAAGTGTTATATGCTAGTGCTAAGTCACCTAACCTTATTATAAAGATTGTGCGATAACTTATGAACTAATAAATGAAAACGACTTTATGTAATACATGGGTTGTATCGTTAAGACCCTTTATTGTTATATAACCATTAGCTATCTTAGGCCGTTGGAAATATCAATAGAACTATTGGGCCTGACAAGCCCCATTCATCGTTCGTCGCTCCAACGTTGTTATCCGTGTGAATGTTTATTGTCCAAACTTCGTTGGGGCAACTCGTAATGTGTCTGGTTTAGTTGGAGGCTCATGTTATTACATATCATTCGTATAATCATATGTCTTGCAAGCTTACGAATAGGTTGTATTTCATTTATGTTTTTTACATCATAATTATAATGATGTCTTTTTCAAGCATACGTTTTCATACATTATGGTCATGTCCATATCGTTTTCAAGGATACGTTTCATACATTATGGCCACGTTTAATTCTTTTTCAAGGACACGCTTCATACATTATGGCCACGTTCATATTATTTCAAGGATATGTTTACATACAATATGGCTTCGTTTAAGGGAAACGGTTTAATACAACGACCATGTATGAATTATCAATGTTTTTATGGGAAACATTTTTACATTATAACCACAAAACCTGTGAACTCACCAACCTCGTGTTGACACTTTTAAGTATGTTTTTCATGTAATTAACGCACAACCGTATAAGTGGAAAACGTCATAGGAAAACGTTCACACAAGAGTAGGATACAAATTTTGGAGGATTTTACTTGCATAGCCCAACGTGTTGGGTCATATGAGTAAAATCTTAGAAACAATGTATTTTCATATATATTTTAATACTTAAACTTGATTTTGGGATATAAACTCTATATTTTAATCTATGTATCCAATCGTGTGTTTGTGTTTTTAAATAATCATATGCTTTGACAACCATATGCGTCGCCCCTCGTGATTCCGCCAAGGCATCAAAAAGACTAATGGCGTTAGGGTTCTGTTAGTTAGGGTTTGTTGGTAAAAAAAATGATAAAAGGTGGACCGTCAGCAACCGTTTTCGTTAGTTGGGACTAACAGCGTCCAAAAGCTACTAGTTCGAATTGTTCAAAACCGATAAATCATTTTCATTGTTGGTTCTCAATGTTGCTGCTGACAGAAGAGTAGTGAAGAAACACTAAGTGAACCCTGGACAGATTATAGATAATCTGGGGGTTAAGTAATGTTTCCCACGGATGAGATCTAGCTGAGAAGGCTGTTCTTCAGGAGACCTGCGTTGTGACCGGGTTGTTATATTTAGTAGAAGTTCGTGGTAATGCAGTTGTTAAAGCCATCTTTTAATAAATGCTGTTGCTGACAAAAGAGTAGTCATTTAGTAGACTCGTGTTGTAACTTGTAATAACAATTTGCTAAAATCATAAAATCAATTCTCTTTCATTTGAGTTTCATGTTGATTGATATATAAAAGTTAACAAATCAAGAAAAAAAAAACAAAAAAAAGTGTGGTTTATTTTTATGTTCTACTGAATTTTTTGTACTAAATATTTTGTGTTTGAATGTTTGTACTAGTTTTTGCTGCTAATACTTTTGTACAGTTTTCTTTTCTTTCTTTCTTTTTCTTTTTTGCTGAATTTTTTATATTATATTTTGAAAAAACAAAACATTAAAGTGATGTTTTAAGACTAAAATGCTCTTTAATTCAAATTAAAAGAAATATAAGACGTCATCTCCGTATGGTTATTCTTAAGCTACTTAAACAAAACATATTATATATATATATATATTAAAAAGCAAATGGGAGATTTCAAATGAGAACCCCTTTGAGTTTTAAGAACTCGAAATAACTTAGTGCAACGATTTTTTTTTTTGAATTTTTTTTACACATGCGTAATATATGTAGGTTACATACACGTAAAAAAATTACAGAATTTTTTACGCACCGAGTTGACTTTTTACGTATGTGTAACGGACGTAAAAGTTAGTGTAATCAGTTACATCTTTATTCTCTCTCATACTTTGACTTTTTTGCCAGATTTAATCTCAACCACATATTCCAATCAACTTAATTAAATGTGTGGCCTAGAATTGAGTTGTAACATGCGTCAATTTCGGGTCTTGTTTATATTCGTTTTTGTATTTGTTTATTATGTAAACCGAAACTTATGTTATAATCAAAATGATGGATTTATGTTACAATATTGTTTCACACTTGTTGGGTCTTGAAAACATCCTACCTTTATTTTTATTTTTATTTATTTATTTATTTATTTTTATTATTATTATTATTATTATTATTTTTTTGTTTTGTGTTTTTGTCTTGATCCATTTTGCATGAAAACTCTTGTGTCTCACACCCATATTTGACCACCAACATTACCCTATATATACATCACATTTCCTCTTCATTTTCCCTTGCTACAACTCAAAAAAAAAAAAAAAAAAAAAAAAAAAAAAAAAAAAAAAACTCTCTCAAACATCAAAGATTCAAGGTTATCTTCTTAAGTATTCTTGAAGGTTTTTAGTCTTTCATCTTAATTAGTTTATGTAGCCTTATTAATACTTGTTTATGGTTGTGCAACATATATATAATATACACCCCTTGTTTACCTTTGGTAGTTACTTCTCCGATTCCAGTCGGTGAGGTTTCGGACCTCATAACTTCATGGAGGACTTCGTGTCCTTGATATATATACATCTATATAACTTGTTCATACATATTAATCTTGCTTATTTTAGTTTGTTGGTCATGTTTACAAGTTCCATGGTTATGGGTTTTTAAGAGTCTATGCTTCGGTTTAACCGTAAATAGCTCTAAACCGTAAACCGAACTTTGTTACTAGTTTTGTTAAATAATTGTTTAAACATACTTATTGTTATATCTAAGTTTCTAAAATCATTTTTACAAATTCTATGATTATGGGTTTGTAGAATCTTACCTCGGTCTTAACCCGAAACACGATCCAAACCGAAAACCGAACTTTTGTTTAAAGACTTTATTGTTAACTTTTGGTTGTAAAACTTAAAGTATTTTTTTTTTATTTGTACATTTTTATACAAGTTCTTTAGTGTCTGGACATGTGGAAACCATCTATGAACTTGTTGTGAGATGGAAACCGAACCAAACCGATTCTTACTCGCTTAAGACACACAAGTGTGTTTTTTTTAGCCATCAAGACTTGTATATTTATTTAAAAATAGTTACAAATTGATTTTTAAATATTTTCTTAAGTACTTGGAAATGTTGGATCCAACTTGATCTCATAACAAAGTTTGGACCGACAAAACCGAACACTCGCTTAACGTGCGTTGTTAGTTCTTAAACAATGTAACTACATACTTGGTTAAGTCTTATTAAATTTTATTGAGTTATCTCTTAACATTCAATATTTTGGAAAGTTGACTTTGGGTTTGACCAATTATCAAGACCCGAACCGACAACCCAAACACTCGATAAAAAAAATCCGTTTTAGTATCTTTATTCCAAAGGGATTTGCATTCTTGCATCTTACCCACCTTATTACTTAACATAGGTTGAGTAAATATTAAGGTTAGATACTTTAACCCGGTTTCGAGCAAACTTACGTTTTTAAAGAGTTATTATTATAAATTCTTAAATAGTTACATTTTAAACATTGAACTTTAATTATTTACATTTCTCAACATTTATTTTGTTTAAAGACCTTCAAGACAACCTTTATAAATTCAAGACTTCTTTTCTTTTTAGGCATTGTGCGTTAAACTCGTCGTTCCAACAAATCTCCAAATTATCATCTTTCAAGTTTACTACTTGAAGGTGAGTACTTCATACCCCATTTTCCATCTTTTATTTTGGGGGTGACGTTTCATACTTATTCAACAAAATGCTTTATATTTGAATCTTAAACCACAAACGTAGTTGTATACTTTACCTAAATAATTGCTCGATTTAGTGTTCTATGCTTATATGCCTATGTGTTTATCGCTTTTGGTTGGTGGAACTATAAAATCCTAGACTATTTGGCATCCCCTTATAGCAAGGTGTCGTTAACGTAATGCAATTAACGATAACTATAAAATCCTAGACTATTTGGCATCCCCTTATAGCTAGGTGTCGCTAATGTGTTTAGCGATATCTATTTATCCAAATTACCACTTTTATTTATCGTTTCGTATGCAAGTTTTGTGGCTATCTTTATTATATACTAATATGATTAAACTTATAAATTGCTCACCAACCTTTGTGTTGACAAACTTTATTTTATGAAATGTTGCAGGTTTGCATCTTGGTTGATTTATGATTGTGAAGAAAACGACATCAAAGACCTTAGGATATTAGTAAAAATGAACAATATCAAATTTGCCATATTTTGTGATATCTTGTTTATGGTTATTTTATGGATAATTGTTATGTGACATTTTCGATGTTGTGAAGTGAAATGAGTTTATTAAATACTGTCACTTTAATTAGTGTCATGTGCTTATGGACAATCGTTACACATCGGCATGTTCCGCCGCCTTTGGTCGGGGTGTGACATGAGTTCTTAAGTTCTTAAAACTCAACATGGTTCTCAAAAGATCCCTTCCCAAAAAGCAAATGCTAGTTATCTCATAAAAATTACTATTTATAAACACTAACCAATAACTTTTATACATGTGTACAAAGGAGTTAGTTTTTCAAATGAATAGTGAAAACTTCAATTTGTTTTCTATATATTGGTCCCTTCAATTTTTTTTTACATATTAGTCATTGTTCATTGCATACGTCTTTTGTCTGTTTGTACTGTATGCTTTAGTGATGGTTAGCAACTTCTATTATTTTTTTACTTCTGTTTTATTCCTTTGGTTTACACGCCATAAGCAAACGACGCTGGCCAGTCGTTTCGTATCAACCAACAAGGCCGCATCATTCGGCGGTTTGCCAGCGACAACCAACACCAGATTCGCAACTCCCTAGCATGTTTTTTTTATTCATTAGTCACCCATTTCCACCGCCTTCAAACTTGTTTTTCTTCTACAATGCCTGATACCGATTGTTTGCATTGTTTGGGGCTTCTTCTTTGTTCTTTTGAGGTGTTAACTGACTTCTACGTCTCTCAACAATTTGGGTTTAGATTTCATGTATGTTGTTTGGGGTTTCTTATTTGTTCTTTCGAGGTGTTAACTGACTTCTACGTCTCTCAACAATTTGGGTTTAGATTTCATGTATGTTGTTTGGGGCTTCTAAGTTACGTATACACTAGTCACGGTTAAATTAACCATTCAACTCAAAAAAACCAAAACAAATTTTCTCTTCGACTGCTATTGTAGACATGATTTCTTATATTTCAAAGCCCTGTTTACGATTTCATCATTGATTAGAGAACTAAATTATCTATGTATAGGATCACAATTCATGACACACAGAGTAGAATGATGATAATTAGTTTATGTTAATTTAGGATATTATGAAGGTGTTATGCCTGATTTTCCTATTAAAACAAAGCATAAGGTCATTCCCTTTGTTACATGTTGAACTTTCTGTTTTTTCAAAAACGGAATGCAAAACTCAACGCGGGTAATAATACTAGTTACTTATTAAAAAAGAATATCTTCTCCATATAACATAACATTAAGGCAGTTCACGAGCCGAGCCGAACCGAGCGAAGGCTTGCTCGTTGCTTGGCTCGTTTACAACCGAACCGAACAGCTGAAATTCGAACCGAGCGAAAAACGAAATGAGCCAAAATCGTACCGAGCATTTTTCGATCGAACATCGAGCGATTTCGAGCGTTTTTTTATTTATTTTTCTCTTTAAAATTTTCAATACGAAACAAGTTTGAAGACTGTAAATAATATATTTTGTAAACAAATTAATAGTTTTTAGACAAACGTATAATAGGTTGTAAATTTTTAGAAGAAAAAAGTTTGAAGTGAGGTATAAGGAACATGTAAACAAATTTTTAGTATTCTAAAAACTTGAATCGAACTAATAAAACTATAAAATTAACGGAATAGAAAAATTTTAAAAAGGTTTAAAAATTTGTATACTAGTATTTTATGTGTATTGTATATATATTTATATATTTGTTTATATATAATTATATATAAAACAAATTAAAAATATTCGAGCCGAACCGAACTGAACCGAGTAGACCTTTGCTTGTTGCTTGGCTCGTTTACAAACCGCGAGAGGTTCGTTTTTCTTTTTGACGTGGGCTGTTCCATATAACACCACCACCGCCGCGGTTCTGTAATGAATCCAATCCCATCGGTGCTACGGCCACACCACCGCTGCGCGCCAATTAATTACCTTTTGCCGTCAGCAATTCAAAAGATGCCGCAAGGTCTGCTCTTTCAAATTTAAGTATAGTATCCTTTGCTCAATTTAGAGTTATTTATTAACAATTGTAAAGAATAGTATTATTATTATTATTATTATTATTATTATTATTATTATTATTATTATTATTCATATAGGTGTTTATTGCCAATAGATCTTCCGGGGTTTTATTATGATGCCGACAAGAACAGGTACTTCCCGCTTAAATCTCCGATTCCAGGCTCTTCCTCTGCTTCCACCAGTGCTCATAAACCACCCCCAAAATCCACTAAGGTAATAATAATAATATTATTGCTATTATGCTTCTGCTTCCACCAGATGGATTTCAAAAGTAAACAAAGATGTCTAAACAAGACATCTTAAAATATGAAACCAGATGGATTTCAAGTCAATGCTAGTAATAATTAATGTTGTAAAATTAGGTTTACAAGGCCGAGTACTCCTCGAGTACTCGCTACAAGGTATGGCGCCGAGGCGAGTTTGAATCCATCAAAGTTGGTAAACCTCAGCCAGAATCACATATAGTGGGTCAACTATGGCAAATTTTGACTTAAAATAATAAAATTAAAGAAAAAATATCATTTTTTTTAATTAATGATTATCAAATTTTAGAATAATTTAGTATTTAAAAATGTATTTCTCTTGTTTATATTGATATCCACTTATTTTCTTATAAATATTAGTAAACTTATGATATTTGGTATATATATAATTTCCAAAAATTATTTTGCTTTATATTTACCATTTCCGAGTACTCTCCGAGTATTCCCCGAGTACTCCGAGTACACCCAACTCCCCAGTCGATCGCCTAGGGTCCGCCTAGCGACTTTTGCAACCTTGGTAATAAATAAATAAATTTTGAATGAATGTGTAAACAAATAAACGTTACTTTTAATGTATTTATAGTTGTTCTTTTTCTGTGTGTATACATGCTTGAGGCTGTTGACATTCAAAGTTTTATGTTTTAACATTCAAAGTTTCAAACAGAAACAGGTAAAGGATGGACAGCACGAAATAGCAACCAAAGTTGTTAAGATGCTTCATGTGAGAGAGCTATCTGGCAATTCAATCATCTCTAACAAAAAGAAGGTGAACTTTCAAGAACAATACCAAAACATACAAACATCAAAACCGACAGTAAGTCAACCTTTTCTATGAGTGAAATTTTATTTGTTTCTTTGTTAGATTTAGTATTATCTTTGATGCTACAGATTTGGAAATACAAGGGAACCGAGAGGACTGCGGACGCTGCGTTGGAACATGTGCACGCCAGCATCCAGACTCCAGACGGTCTTGTTAAATCAGAGTTATTATTAACCGGCGGTCTTAATAATAAAATATTTTGGTATTGTTATCATTTACTTATGAGATGTCAACGTTTAGTGCTTATGGTCGACTTAGGTTATGCTTTGCTTACGATTTTCAGTTCCTATGAAGTTGGATGTGTTGGAGAACATACTAATGCTAGGGCCCACCACATGCCCGATGTCGTGCAGCATCTAAACATAGAAAATCAAACATCGTTAAACCCACCAAAACCTCTTTGGAATGCGATGACTGTAATGCCTTCATATGTATCATGTATAAAGATACCAAGAAGTTATCACCTGCAAACAACGGATGCTGACTCATCCGCTTCACGTGCTATGTATCCTTTACAATTTACATCTTCAAGCATTTTGTTTTTATTGTTTTGACTGATCATGATGTTGATATATATATAGACTTTAACCAAAAACCAACAGAGCAACTACTCTGGGAATTGAAACAACTGGTGGGTCGGTTTTCTCGGTAGACCTTAGCGAACCATTGGAATATGTTGATGGCATTCGCATTCTTGGTCAAAAAATTCACTGCATTTCTTCTATATCAAAGTCCACAATTTGGACAGCTGACTGCAGTTTAAACGGGAACCAAACTGTAATCGGTATGCTTTTACTGATATTTTTTGTTATGTTGTATTACTTTCACCTGCTGATTTTACATAAATATTAATTTGGATTTTGTAGGCACGGATAGTGGGGCCGCTTTGGTGCATATGGAATCTGGAAGAAAATCGTGGATTTTCCGTTCCAAGAGTGATGTTTTGTCTTTACAGTTCGATTGTTCCGTAAGAACACGATATAACTTTTAACAAACATGCATTTAATATTTTGAAAGTTTGTTTTTAATTTAAAACAATTTGTTGGTTTTACAGGGAAATATTGTTCTCTGTGGACTTAGAAATGGAGCTATTTTAACGGTTGATACCCGCCAGAAACCCGAAGACTTGCGCGATAGACATCTTTCTAAACATCAAATCCCAATCCCGTCCCTTAAAACAGGCCAATCTTCAAGTGGAAGAAATAAAAAACGAGAGAACAAATGGTTTGAGGTAATATTTATTTTCTTCAGGGTTTAGGGTTTTGAGCTAAAAAATATTGTGATTTGATGCATTTAGGTTCAGGGGAATGTTCATCACACTCGAACGATGTTTATGCCTTCATCAGTTTCATGGTTAGTGGAAAGCTATTAAAGTTCATTGGCGTTATTTTTGTATTATTATTTTTATCATGTGACGATTTGTTGGTTTACAAATTACAGTTTGGTAGCACTTAAACTCTATGATCAGTATTTCTTGGCCAGCTCCATGGATGGAACGGTATGTTTTGCATATTTGTTCACTTAATATTTGTTTAAGCTGCTATATAGAATGTTGACTTTTGTAGGTTCGGCTTTATGATCATCGTATGACTCAAAGAGGGGCTGTGCAAATGTATGAGGGAAATTCCAATTCCCATACGCGTATACAGATGGGTGTGGACCCATCTGAGAGATTTGTCATGTCAGGTATCCTTTTGGTTTTGTTATCATTTCAACTTTTTCGTAGTAATAAATGCGTGTATCATTAGGGGGAGAAGATTTCTATTTGCGGGTATGGAGATTAAAGTCGGGTGAAATGCTATACGAAGATAAGTTCATGAATTCAGTGCCCTCGGTTGTGTGCTGGCCAAGAGGTACTTCCGTATACGTTTGTTAGCGTTTAATCTGGTTCATGTTCGTGTTTGTTTCTTTTCTTTCAGGTTTATGTTGTGATATGTATTTGCAGGAGACGGGGGAAGAAGTAGTTTTCCAGGCGCTTGGTTAGGGTCTCGAGAAGGGCTTTTTTATGTGGATGCTTAGTGACCCTAAACTTCAACAGGGAGCAGTTTTTGACAAATGGTTTTTACAATCTAATGTCATGGGGGATACTGATTGGTTTGCTGGTTCGATTGAGAAGCTTCAACTTTTGACCTTTGTTTTCTTCTCTTTATGGCGTCTAACCTGGCCCCTGTGCAGCCGTGCAGGAAACCTTGGGGAAATGTGGTCATAAAGAAGGCGTCGCTGGAGATCCTGTGTGACCTTTGTGATTGATTGGTTTAATTGAATTTTACATCATACTGGCATTGAGATCAGCCTTTAGCCAAACCAAAGTAGTTAGTGATTAATCATGTTGTGTTAGTTTTTTTTCCTTCCTTTCTTATGTGGACTTTGTAATTGTCATATAAAATTGATCAAAATGATTTGAAAGATTTCATGCTTGGTTTTGAAAATCAGGAAACAATTGGTAAAACACAAAACACATCGGCGATTATTTTTATTGTGCCACCACTTTAATGAAACAGCATTAAACCTGATAGTGAGACAACAAATGGAAGATTACAGACAACACCAACATTCAAGCAATGTCAGCAGACAGACTGAATGATTAAACCACTCTGAAATTCGATTACCCTGTGATTGAATTTCCATAGGTATAAATTCATCCTTTATTCATGTACTCAAATTAAAAGCTTGGTAGACAAACAAAAACAAATATCACTGACCACTCCATTGATGCGAGGCCAGTTAGGTAATTCCCCAATCTATTCGTCGTCATCTGCAATTCAGCAACTCAAATCAATAAGCGTATACATATTGTTATTTATGAAAAGACGAAAGGTTTTCAGGCATATACACCAATGTTGCAGCAAATTCTGATTACAGAAGATAACCTTCCAATCATTTAAGAAATAAACAAAGTGCAAGTTACTGGTAAACTGTAGTTTGTTTTCTCATTTATAAATTATGATATACATTATGTAATACTTTGATAGGGAGGATCATCCTTGTAACAGTACAAGTTGCATACATACTTGGGAGAAAATGAAGCTCGATCAAAGAGTTTCATAACGTTTTTTATGTGGGCTATTGAGCTTACGACTCATGATCGTTAAAAGTATATAACTTTTTCCATCTATCTTGTATTAGTGAAACTACTGATTATTCTTATAAAAAGCAAAACACTAGTTTTAAGTAGCAGTTGCCATATAGAAGGTAACCGATACTTTTAGTGACGACACGAGACATCAGATTCCAAATTATTCTTGACTTGACTTGACTTGACTTATATCTAAAACTGATTACGCGGATTATGATATGTAAACTTCACTACTATCCTATCAAGTGCATCCCGTAACAGCAATTTAAATACATTCCTTGAGTGGTGACCTCTTCTACCATAAAATTGCTGAAATGATATTATGGATATATCTAAAATTGATTATATTATTTGAATTATATAAAAAATGAGGATTCAGCAAGTAGACTAGAAATATCATCACAGTATCACCTAAATAGCCTGTTAACTTGATATGGTGAAAATGAAGATAATTTACATACCAAAGTAACGGCGCTCGTTAGCAGCTTTGGCTTTATCGAGCATGTTATCGAGATCTTGTTGAAGCTTGGCATCCCATTTGACAAGCTGGTTGGCGAAGACTGCGCCTAATCCCATCCCTAAAACATGGATCTGCAACAGCAATTGATTTGATTAATGATGAAGAAGAAAAGTAAAATTAAATTAGGGTGTTGAAGACTAACGGCGCATGTAAGGGAGTTTACGAAGAGCGTTGGAGTACATCTGGGTGCCCAGTCCCAGTACGGCTCCGATCATCGTCACTGACGCCGCCATCTTTCACTCTCCTCTCCTTGATAACTAAACTACTTTTTAAATGGGCTTAACCACAAATAGCGACCCAAACCGAGCGAAGGTTTGCTCGTTGCTTGGCTTGTTTATAACCGAACCGAACCGAGCGAAAAACGAAACGACCCGAAATCGAACCGAGCATTTTTCGATCGAACATCGAGCGATTTCGAGCATTTTTTTTATCTATTTTTCACTTTAAAATTTTCAATAAGTAATAAGTTTGAAGGCTGTAAATAATATATTTTGTAAACAAAGTAGTAGTTTTTAGACAAACGCATAATATGTTGTAAATTTTTAGAAGAAAAAAGTTTGAAATGAGATTTTAACATGTGAACAAACTTTTAGTATTCTGAAAACTTGAATCAAATTAATAAAACTATAAAATTGATGGAATAGGAAAAATTTAAAAGGGTTTTAAAAAATTGTATACTTATATTTTAAGTGTTTTGTTTACATATTTATATATTTGTTCATATATAATTATATATAAAATAAATTAAAAATATTCGAGCCGAACCGAACCGAACCGAACCGAGCAGAGTGGCTCGTTTACAATCGAGCGAAAAAACGAGCGAGCATTTTCCGAGCAAATTACGAGCGAGCGGCGAGCAAGTTTAAGCGTCGAGCGGTTTGGACGGCCCTAACCACAAAAAACCCACTGCAGTAAACCCGGTTAGGATTGTATTCGAACTTGAAACGTTACGGTCTCTAACTCAAATCTCCACTTCTTTTTCAGTACCAGTTAAGCTAAGCCCAATTCCTACAAGTTATGTTTTCTATTTTTTTGCTTACTGATTTTCTTTATCCACTATTATCTTTTACCACAAGTTAATTGGTACAAAACAACCCTTGTTTACAAAATTACGTATGCTAACTTATCTCTCAAAATTTTATATTTGTCATATGTTCACTTGCTTTTATATTGTTAATGAAGAGGTATGTACCCGCCTCAACACCAAGCAAGGCGGGTCAACCCACAAGATAAAGACATTATGAAGGCACAAAGCCAAAACCCAGGCGCATCGCGCATACAAAACATGCTCAGGCATCATATGCTCGCGCATCACATATGCGCGCGGCGCATATCGCATGCTCTTGCACATCACATATGCTCGCGCGTCACATATGCGCGTGGCGCACCAGCGCGCGGCGCATATCACACGCTCGTGCATATCACACCTGCGCATGAAATATCTGCGCGTGAGAATAAAAAGAAGACTTCGCGCATCCTCAGGATGGGCGCATATCACACGTGCACATAATCAACCTCGTCCTTATCCAAATCAGGATCAGGGCAACCTTGATTGTGCACGTCAGACACTCTTCTAGAAGGCATCTTTTTAAGGAGTAAGAATATGCTGATGTTGACAGCTGCCAAATGAAAGGTCGACAACTCAGCATGACACATGTGCTACCACATGATTTCAACCAACGAGAAAGCGCCAGGTGTCCCAGAGGACACGTGGCGCAGTGCGATTGGAGGAGGCCAACGAGGCTGAGCCCAGCCAGTGGAAACCCTAGCACTATAAATACAGCATCAACTCCACTTTGATGACACATTCATTCACACTCAATCATTGACAGTTACAAGCAGTGATATCACATTCAATCATATTGAATTATATTCACTCACAGTCAGTTACAGAAAAACACACAGTCACACAATCAAGAGTATTCAGCGATTCAGCAATGCTCTTGAGATTTCACTGACTCACACTTTATTATCTTCTCCACAAAGATACTGATTCTCACGCCGGAGGGTTACCCCAAAGAGGACCCCTCTGTCCCTTTCTGAGGGGTAAGTAACGGCGCTGTTCATTTTGTAGGTGGAAGAACACGGATTCAAAGGAACCATCGGTGAAACAGTTTAATCATACCCGAGGAAAGTAGATCTGCTACCAGTGAGTAGATCCACGTTTCTTCATTGGCGCCATCCACTGTTACAAACGGCAATCAGATCTCATCCAGATCTACGAAAAAAAAAAAAAATCAATCACCATGGTTTCTGGAGTTCGTAACGTTGATCAAGCTCTGGAGGATATTGAACGTGAGGGTGTTAACGACGGACAGCAGGTTCTGAGGGTTCCGCGTGATTCTACGCGTACCACCAGCAACCGTCCCTTCGTCACAACCCCTCACGGCCAGACTGAAACTCCTCCAGACGATCACACGTTACAAAATATGGCCGGCGCGAAGCTGAAAGGACCAATGGGTCCAGAAGATGAAGCAAACGATCCGAATGAATGGCTCATAAATGAGCAGCGGCGTCTGATGGAAAAGTACACTGAAATGATCAAACAGAAGAAGCTAGCCGACCAAACACAAAGGCAAGCGATTGATAAGCAGCCTACAAAAAGGCCGCGCGCGCCGGAAGAAGGGCATTCTGTTCACACTGCACACACTGAGTTCAGTGATGAAGAAGTGCATAGCATGAGGAAGACAAGGGATACTCATGCAGGAGGCTCGCAGCTCCGCGCGCCTGTGAACATGGCGCCTGGGGCCAGAGCAGATCTGGATCTGCACATGCCATACAGCCCACCGGTCAGAGGGCAAGTTGACGTAACCACACCCTACAGACCAGCCATCCTGGTAAAACACTCAAAGTTTACTGCGCGCATCGCGCAGGCTCCCATCCAGCACAAGACCAAGATGCCAAGTGGTCTGGGCAAATATGATGGCACAACAGATCCAGATGACTTTTTGCAGGGTTTCTATAACACGGGAAACCTAGAGAGCTGGACGATGCCAACATGGTGTCATATGTTTGCTCGCTGCCTCACGGGCGCTGCGCGGGTATGGTTCGAAAGCTTGCCGACAGGGCAAATTGATGGGTTCGAGGAACTATTAGAAAAGTTCCAAGCCCACTTCGTACAGCAGCGCAGGCACACGCGCGATCCTGATGACATCATGCACTGCATACGCAGGAATGATGAAACGATTGAAGATTACATCACTCGTTTCAATCAGGAGTCCCTGGCAATCGGGGGCATAACTGAGCAGCTCCTGCGCGTGGCCTTTATACAAGGCGCGCGCAGTGATCAGTTACGACGAGCTCTCGTAAGCAAAGATGGTATGCCCACCACGTGGGCCAAGTTAATGGAGGCATCGCGAGTTTTCGCGAGAAATGAGAAACAGATTGCCCAAGATAGGGCAAGAGAAAGAGCGCATCAGGCTGAATCACCGCGCAGCAAAGAGAAGAGGGCCAAACAGAACTCTGTATGGTCCAGGTTGCAGCCAACAAGTTTTTCTTCCGCGGAAAAACAAGCGCAACCAAGCTCACCCCAGCCCCAAAAGGATGCTCGTAAACACGGGGAGGGTGACAAGAGGGAGGGCGGCAGAGATCCCAGCAGACCTCTGCCAAGAATATGGACTCCCCTCACTAAAACACCTTCACAGGTGTTAAGTACTGAGAATGTCCAATTCAAGCCTCCCAAACAACTACACTACAAGGGACCGCAAAACAGTGGCAAATATTGTGAATTTCACAGGTCCCCGGGCCACAACACCGACGCATGCCATCATTTAAAGGATGCGATCGAGAAGGATGTAAAGTCGGGCAGGCTGGCTCACTTGGTAAAAAACCAAAGAATAGAAGATGAGCAACCGGAGGGAGCCTCTGCCAGCAAGAAGTACAAAAGAATCTGTGTGGCTGAGGGGGGACGACAAGGGCAGACGTCAAGAAAGAGAAGCGCGCAAATTCACGGAGATTGGCGCGAGCAGCAAGTCATCTTCCCAAGAATCAGGGGAGGCCCTTCAATAAGCAGTCCTCTAGTCATTACCACACACATTGCTCATTACGAAGTGTCAAAGGTCCTGGTGGACACTGGAAGCGAATCTGACATTATGTATGAGCAGTGTTTCAGAAAGTTAGACCCGGCAGACCAAGCGCGGCTCGAAATTGTGAACGCACCGATCTGTGGTGTCTCAAATGAAATCATACATCCCCTAGGCCAGATTCAGTTTGAACTAACTATGGGGGATGATGAGCACAAGCGAGCCGAAGTTGTCAACTTCTTGGTCTTGCCCACCACGTCATGCCACAATATGATCCTGGGTAGGGGAACGATTGCCCAATTTAATGCTGTACCGTCGCCAGCGCACGGCGCATTGGGGATCCCTACACCAACAGGCGTAGCATTTGTTTACCGCGATCATTTGTGCGCAGTGACAAGCACGCCGCGGGAAGGGAGAATGAAACTTACAATGGCTGACAATGCGCCAGAGAAGTGGATTTTAAACCCAAAATTCCCAGAGCAAACGGTCACAATTGGCGCTACCATTTCAGACGAAACGAGATTGAGAATGAAAAAGTTGCTTACAAAATACACGTCGGTTTTCGCGTGGCAACACTCCGATATGACGGGGGTCCCGCGAGACTTGGCGCAACATTCTCTTAACACGTTTAAGTCGGTGGAGCCAATTGCACAGAAAAAGAGAATCATGGGGGATGAAAAGGCGAAGGCCATGAATGAGCAAGTGGAGGACCTGTTGCGCGCAAACATCATCCGCCCAATTCGATACCAGACATGGGTAGCCAATCCTGTGATGGTAAAGAAAAGCAACGGGTCATGGAGAATGTGTATTGACTTCAAGGACCTCAACAAAGCATGTCCGAAAGATTGTTACCCCCTCCCAAACATCGACGCAAAGGTGGACTCCGTGGCGCCATTCAAGCTCAAATGTTTCCTGGATGCCTATAAAGGCTATCACCAGATTCAAATGGCACCACAGGATGAAGACAAGACGGCCTTCAGAACCGACAAGGGTGTTTTTTGTTACACAAAAATGCCCTTTGGTTTAAAAAATGCGGGCGCAACCTATCAGAGACTTATGGATTCGGTTTTCAGTGAACAAATCGGAAGAAATCTAGAAGTCTACGTCGATGATTTGGTGATCAAGAGCAGGGAGGAGAGACAAATGCTCAAAGACATCGAGGAAACCCTTCAGCGCCTAACGGAGGTTAACATGAAGCTCAACCCGAGCAAATGTACTTTCGGCGCAGAAGAGGGGAAATTTCTTGGTGTAATGGTCACTAAGGATGGTTTCAAGGTGAACCCTGAAAAGGTGGAAGCCATCCTTGACATGCCTTCACCATCCACCATGAAAGAGGTTCAGAAGCTGAATGGTAGATTGGTGTCAATCAACAGGTTCCTAGCGAACCACGCCAGCAAATCTACTCCATTCGTTAACACCTTGAGGAACTGTTTGAAGAAGAGCCAATTCAAGTGGACGCCTGAGGCTGAGCAAGCTTTCACTGAGATAAAAGAATGTCTCATTAAATTGCCAGCGCTCACAGCTCCACTTCCTGGCGAGACCCTTACATTGTACCTGTCAGCTGGAGACCGCGCGAGCGGCGCAGTATTATTGGTGGATCGCAAGGGGATACAAACGCCGATATACTATGTGAGTCGGGTGCTCACAGACCCTGAGACGCGCTATTCCATAATGGAAAAGTTAGTTTTGTCACTAACACACGCGTCGCGCAAGCTCCATAGATACTTCAATGGTCATCCTATTGAAGTTCTGACTGGTTACAACATCCAGCAAGTTTTGCGACGCCCCGCGCTCTCCGGAAGGCTGACAAAGTGGGCGCTGGAATTAGGTGAACACACGATCACTTATAAGCCCCGTCCAGCGATAAAGGGTCAAGTTTTGGCGGATTTCATCACGGAAATCCCAGACGGAAAGATTGAAGAAGCTCAGCGCGAGGTAGATCCTCCGCGAGCAAATGATGAAGAAGATGTTTGGAGGCTATTCACTGATGGAGCCTCCAACAGCGAAGGGTCCGGCGCAGGCCTCAAACTGATGGACCCTGATAATCGTGAATATACTTATGCTATCAGGTTGGACTTCAAGAGTACCAACAATGAGGCTGAGTATGAAGCCCTGCTGGCTGGTCTGCGCATCGCGCGCAAGTTTGGGGTTAAAAGACTAGAGGCGCATGTTGATTCTTACTTGGTAGCTGCTCAGGTCAACGGCCTATATGACGCCAAGGAGAACACAATGCCTCTGTATCTAGAGCAGGCAAAAAAGCTCGTTGAGCAGTTTGACTTCTTCAGAATAATACACATCTCGCGCAGCGAAAACAAGTCCGCTGACGCGTTGAGTAAAATGGCATCAACTAATTTTGATCACTTTGGCAAAGATGTCAGGGTGGAGGTAATGAGCAGCCCGTCAGTGCAAACGCAATCGGTCCTTGTAATTCATACAACCCCTTCATCCTGGATAACTCCAATAACAGAATTCCTGATGAAGGGGAAGTTACCGGACGATCGCGCACAGGCGAGAAAGATAAGACACAAGGCACAGAACTATGAATTACTTGATGGTACATTATATCGGCGCTCTTATCTTGGACCGCTCATGAAGTGCCTGGATGCTGAAGAAGCAACCTATGTGATTAGGGAGATTCATGAAGGAATCTGTGGAATTCACGCTGGCCCGCGCATGGTGGTTGCCAAGGCGATGAGCTCAGGCTACTATTGGCCAGGCATGTACTTGGATGCGCTAAAAGAAATCCAAAAATGCAAGGCATGTCAGAGCTACGCGCCAAACACCATGCGTCCAAAGAACAACTTGATTCCAGTCACCTCCGCATGGCCTTTCCACAAATGGGCCATTGATATTGTAGGGCCCCTGCCGCAAGCGCAAGGGCGAGTGAAATTTTTGGTAGTGGCGATAGACTATTTCACAAAATGGGTTGAGGCCAAGCCACTAGCAAAAATCACAGCTGAGGCGATGAAGCAATTTATCTGGAGCCACATCATTTGCCGTTTTGGCCTTCCCATGGAAATTGTGAGCGACAATGGCAAACAATTCACTGACAGGAAGATATCAAGCTGGCTCAGAGAATTGCACATCAACCAAATCTTCACATCCGTCTACCACCCTCAGGGGAATGGTCAAGTGGAGCGCGCGAATCAAAGTTTGCTAAATGGGCTGAAGAAAAGGTTGGAGGGAGAATCCCATTCTTGGGTCGAAGAGTTACCTAATGTCCTGTGGGCGCACAGGACATTAAGCAAAACTAGCAATGGCGAATCCCCGTTCAGCCTAACCTATGGGACAGAGGCTATGATCCCAGCAGAAATTGGATGCCCATCCCATAGGGTACTCATGATGAGCAAAACTGATAACGAGCGCGAAAGAAGATTGGACCTTAACTTGCTTGAAGGGCGCAGAGAAGCGGCTATCATTAATGAAGCCAGATACAAGAAAAAGCTGAAAAAATATTATAATCAGCGCGTTAAAGAATGCCACTTCAAGAAAAATGATTTTGTCCTTCGAAACAATGAAGCTAGTCGCGCAATACCCCCAGGAAAAATGTCCCCCAATTGGGAGGGACCTTATCAAATTTCAGAAGATTTGGGGAAAGGCGCGTACGCTTTAAAAGATTTGAATGGAAAAAAGATACCGCGCTCGTGGAACGCGGCACAACTTAGAAAATGCTTCATGTAAAAGTTCAAATTTGTAATGAAGGCTTTTAAGCCATCATGAATGATGATTCGCGCTATCTTTCAATATTTGTTCTATTACCTTTGCATACATGTTTCACACTTCCTTTATTAAATTGGAACAATATGACAACACTATATTGACTTCAAAACAAAATAAAGCGAAGTAAAACATACATGCGCGAGCCTTAGCTCAAACGCGTTAACGAGTCTTAACTCTAAAACGTCAGGGCCTTAGGCCAAACTTACGAGCCTTAGCTCAAACACGTTAATGAGTCTTAACTCTAAAAACGTCAGGGCCTTAGCCCAAAACAAAGAGCCTTAGCTCAAAACACTCACAAACATCCATCTTACATCCCGCGCAGCCTGATCATAAAAATCCTTAAACACAACTAAGGCAAAGTACATGCCATATCATGTTAAGGTCTCAGGTCGAGGCCGCGCGCGGAATCATAGTGGATATCTGAGTAACACAAGCTGACATGTAATGGCTAAACTCATACTTCCAGCCCGCGCGACAACGACGCGCGAAAAAGAAAATAACGACAAGTTAGCGCGCATGTCAGCATGAGCAAGATACTGCGAGAACCACAAACAAAATAGAACAGAGGTTAAGTGAATAATTTCCATACAACCTTGTTCTTATTTTAACGTGCAAGCATATCTTATATCTATACAACCAAACATGAAGAGATGAATGGAAATGCGCAAGATATGAAAACGAGAGAACAAGTTTCATTCCATTGGATCGAAATTTACAAGTATGATGAGTTACAAATTACAAGTATAAAAAATAAATATACAAAATTTGATGAAGGGCTTCTCAAGTCTCCACGTCGACGTCAGCCGCTTCATCACCCTCATCATCTCCCGCAGCATCTGGCGCGGTCTGCTCCTCATCCCCGAACTGACCATAGTCAAGTTCTTCCTCCTCATTGGAGTCTTCGATCACAACGGTGTCACGAGCAGATTCTTTCGCCGCGCCAGAGCCGCTGGCAGGGGCAACATCCCCCGCGCCACCATCATCGCCACCAGCCCTCTCGCAATCATCAAGCAACTTCTTTAGCGCGCCGAGGTCGGGCTGGTCAGCAAGCGCAGCTATCTGTAAATCATTAGAAAAGTAATGAGTACAAAACACTTAGAAAAGTTAGTCAAGAAAAACTCATTATGATCAAGGTACCTGCATAAGGATGGGGATGGGAGTATTCATATACTTTTCCCCCACCGCGGCCATGTCCGCGCAGGCCGCATCGCTCTTGTAAGGGTACTCGGATGGGTTCTTCCTCAACATGCCATATTCATACCCATCCGTAAACCCTTCAGCTCGGCCCACCAAACGCGCGGCGGCATTGCAGTCCATCACAAGGGCTTGAAACTCGGCGGAATATTTCATCGCCAAAGCGCAGCGAGCCATGCCCTGTGACACCAACCATTGGCGATCCTGCGCGAGGCCAGCAACAGACGTCTCGAGGGCAGGAACCTGAGAGTTTAATAACTCAACAGTTTCCTTAGTCTTTTTTAGTTCTTCCTTATCAGACGCTGCTGCCGCCAAAATTTTTTCTTTCTCCGCCTGCGCAGCACCAAGTGCTTCCTGGCTAGACGCCGCCGTCGCTAAGGCCTCATCTCTATCGGCCTGCGCGGCCGCCAAATCCCTTTTCAGGCGCGCAACCTCGCTCTCCAGTGATGATTTCTCAGTGATACTCTGGACGATAGCTTGGTCACGCGCCTCGGCCTGCTGTTCCAAGACACGCACTCTGCGCGCGTACTTGGCAACTTCGGCCTCCGCCAACTGCTGCTTCTCCCGCGCAGCTTGGAGCTCATGCCCGCGCTTGATGTATGCGGTGTTGGCACTTGCTCTGTTTTCACTGAGCTCCGCCTGGAGTTTCTCAGCTCGCGCGCGAGCATCAGACAGGTTCCAGGCGGCCACCTTAGCCTCTCGCTGGGCTTCCACAAGAGCGTCGCGTACTTTAACATAATCACGACGAAGCTCTTGGGAAGCAGCGAAGAAAGCCGACCCAGCGAAAACATGGTCGTTCAGCAAGTCCGCGCGGGTGCGCTCCTCCTGATACCTCCTTTCAGTAGGAGGCACGGCATGAGCCCAGAAGTCCTCGCATACGCCCATGGATTGAAAGGAACTCTCTTCATTAATATTCCATCTCGGGCGGTAAACGGGGACACCTTCCTGCAAAACACAAGAAAAGTTCTAAGTCATAAAACATACTTATATGGAGATACGCGCAGCGGACCAACAAATCAATACATACCTGCGGGGATGAAGCAGGAAAGTCAGCGCCAGCCCCACCAGAGGTCTGCGCTGCGAACACTTGCGGCATCGCAGGGCTGGCGCGGTCTCCCAAGGAGTCTTCAACTTGAACCCCCTCGTCCTCCTCGTCTTCTTCAACAGGCCTCTTCTCCTGCGACCTGGAAGGCTCCAAACCAGCCTCGCGGGGAGGGCTGCGTGCAGGAGGAGGCGAGGGAGGTCTCGACGCCGCCAGTTCGGCGCGCAATACGGTTTCCTGCTCCTTGGTTATCCCAATAAGGGGAGATTCAGCACTAGCAGGAGCAGGACCAGAACCAGCGGCGCCGGAAGTGCCGCCGGGAGTATCACCAGCAACTGTTGCGCCAGCTACAACTCCTATGAACAAATAAACAAGGAAAAATTGTTTATGACTGACTCCAAAGGGAAAAATTTAGAAGACATATGTGCAAAACTTACCTTGGCGCAATTCTGTTCGCGCATCGAACATCGCCATAAAATCCATTCTACCCTTTTCAGAGGGTAGAACAGGGGACTTCGATGGAGTCCCCGGCGCAGCCGTGGCACCTTGTGGCGCCTGCGGCTGATCTGTTACCGTCGCTGCCTCTGCAAACATTTAAAGGAGCAAAGGTTTAATAACAATTCAGCCAGATGAAGATAAATAAAGTATACCTGTTGCAGGCGCGACACTGCTTCTCTCTTCAGCCGCGCGAAAGGAGGAGGCGACGCCACCATACCTCAAGTGGACAGGAGGTCTGCCCACTCTCACAGGTAGAGAAGCTAAAGAAACCTTTGTGGTAAACACCTGGGTTTCCTTAGGTCCCTTCGTTTGAGCATGGGGATGAGCGACAGGGGTGTCCTCTTTCTTCTGTTTCTTACTGGCCCCTGCGCCAGATTTCCCCTTAGCTTTGCGCTTTAGTAGAGGCGCCTCCTCTTCCTCCTCCTCCTCTTCCGCGAGCTCTAGCTCGTAGTTTTCAAGCGCATCTACAAAAACAAGCGACAGAAATGTTGATAAACTTGGGTATTCTAAAGGAATGAGCAGCAGTGCGAAGACTTACCAGGCGCGTCACCGTCAAAGTCAAAATCCAGATCTACTGGGATGAACAGGTCATCGAAGCGATCCGGGAAACCAACCTCCCCAGCGCCAAGTTCGACGGAGCCGCCCTCCACATGTTCATCATAAGCGGCAAGGATGTAATCCTTGGTGACTGCGCAAAGCCAAGTTAAATGATATCAGCAAAAGAACGATGCTCGCGCAAATATAAAAACAAAAAAAAAAAAAAAAAAAAACTTACACAACCCGTCGACTTGGATAACGGGCTCAAGCGCGCTGTCGGCCCAGAGCCTGCTCATGCCGACCCCAACCAGCGCCTCCTCGCAAATTTTCTTCGCGGGGGATGGTTCGGCGGTCAGTTTCTTAACCCATGCGCCAGTTGGGTTCTTGAGGACACCCTCATCCGCAGGCGCAGAAGTAATAGAGCGCATGGTCATACGGATGGGGATCACACCGGCCTTAATGTAAAAAAACCTCTCAGACCAGTCATGAAGGCTCTTGAATGAAACAGTGGAGCACTTCACTTTCTGACTGCGAGGAATAAAAGAGATCCAATTGTCTTGGATCTTGGCCTTATAAAAATATTGAAAGCGCCGAGGAGTGGGTTCCTCGCGCTGGGATTTGCACATGAACTCAAAGTGAGTCACGCGCACGAGTCCAAACGGATGGACTTGGGATATGTGAATCCCATAGAACTTCAACAGTGCACCCACAAACCTTGTCATCGGGAGACGAAGGTTGCAGTGGGAGAAAAAGTGGCTATATAGGGATATATAGCCGGCAGGCGGGTCCGCCGCCGTTTGCCCGGACCTAGGCAACATGCAGCCAAACAGGGTGGGAAAGCCCTGAGAGGTGATCAGGTTGTCGAGATCTGCCTGCTTCAATTTGCAGGGGATTTCATTCCACCTTTTGGTGGCCTTGGTCCTCCCTACTTCCTCCGATGTGGTCTCAACAACCTTCTTCCCCTTCCCCTTTTGCTTCAATGTCGACATCACCACAGATTTCACACGGCGTCTTCGAGAGGCAACGGAGGTGATTGAAGGGCTAGACGAGTATGAACTATCAGACATACAACTGTAATAGCCGATAATCGAGGATTCGAATCGATGTAAACACTCAAATCAGAATGTGAAAGCAGAAATTTGAATTTTAGCAACAATGAAGATGAAGATAAAAATTTCCTAAGGGCCTGCTTTTATAGGCCCAGGAGAGAGAAATGTGGCAGCTGATCGGGTTTCACGCGCCCCCACTCGCAGGGGCAACCCAACGACGGCGCGACACGTGTCCCTAACAGCTGTGTGAGGGGACAAAAAGATGTAACCGACCTGCCACGGAACAGAGACGCGCCCCCACTCGCAGGTACTAACCAATGCGAGTGCGACACGTGTTCAAGACAGCTGTGTGAGGGGACGTGAAAGGCAACTGTAGCACCTCGAGCACACGAAACGTCTGACACGTTTACGGCGCACGTCATCACCAACCAACCACGTGTTTGGACCTTTCGTTTTCAACCAAATGGATAGAACTTCGCGCGACGATGGAAACAACAAAGAAAACGACAAAACCCCCTATAAAAGGACAATTCAGTGAGTCTAATATCTATCTTACCACGCTCGCGCAAGATAAGACACACATTAGACTGGGGGGGCTTGAAGAGGTATGTACCCGCCTCAACACCAAGCAAGGCGGGTCAACCCACAAGATAAAGACATTATGAAGGCACAAAGCCAAAACCCAGGCGCATCGCGCATACAAAACATGCTCAGGCATCATATGCTCGCGCATCACATATGCGCGCGGCGCATATCGCATGCTCTTGCACATCACATATGCTCGCGCGTCACATATGCGCGTGGCGCACCAGCGCGCGGCGCATATCACACGCTCGTGCATATCACACCTGCGCATGAAATATCTGCGCGTGAGAATAAAAAGAAGACTTCGCGCATCCTCAGGATGGGCGCATATCACACGTGCACATAATCAACCTCGTCCTTATCCAAATCAGGATCAGGGCAACCTTGATTGTGCACGTCAGACACTCTTCTAGAAGGCATCTTTTTAAGGAGTAAGAATATGCTGATGTTGACAGCTGCCAAATGAAAGGTCGACAACTCAGCATGACACATGTGCTACCACATGATTTCAACCAACGAGAAAGCGCCAGGTGTCCCAGAGGACACGTGGCGCAGTGCGATTGGAGGAGGCCAACGAGGCTGAGCCCAGCCAGTGGAAACCCTAGCACTATAAATACAGCATCAACTCCACTTTGATGACACATTCATTCACACTCAATCATTGACAGTTACAAGCAGTGATATCACATTCAATCATATTGAATTATATTCACTCACAGTCAGTTACAGAAAAACACACAGTCATACAATCAAGAGTATTCAGCGATTCAGCAATGCTCTTGAGATTTCACTGACTCACACTTTATTATCTTCTCCACAAAGATACTGATTCTCACGCCGGAGGGTTACCCCAAAGAGGACCCCTCTGTCCCTTTCTGAGGGGTAAGTAACGGCGCTGTTCATTTTGTAGGTGGAAGAACACGGATTCAAAGGAACCATCGGTGAAACAGTTTAATCATACCCGAGGAAAGTAGATCTGCTACCA
Organism: Bidens hawaiensis; assembly: GCF_021521415.1. Taxonomy (NCBI): domain Eukaryota; kingdom Viridiplantae; phylum Streptophyta; class Magnoliopsida; order Asterales; family Asteraceae; genus Bidens; species Bidens hawaiensis. Next base: position 85,787 of record NW_027496540.1, read on the forward strand.
GTGAGTAGATCCACGTTTCTTCAGTTAATGTGACCCAATTAAAATGTTTCCGTCTTATGAACCACTTCTATACAATTATTGGAAAAGCCGATTGAAAGTAGAGTTAAAGTGTTAATTTTTTTACGCATTACAGTCTATTTGCCCAATATCTCGTAAATATTATGGTATTTCTTGTGCATATTGGGTTTGGTAGGGTGTTAGTTGAATTTAAGATACGTGGTGATAAGTAATGGCTTGATTGAAGAAGTTATGATTGAAGAGGTTGTTTGTAGATCTTTAGTCTAATGGGTTTTGAAAAACAGCCTACTTGGGTCCATGCGATGCTGGACCCCAATATATCCACTACACAGGCCTAAACAACTAGTTTTATATCCGTCCGCTGAACGGGCACTTTAGATTAATAATATGAAATAAGTATCTTTCTCTGAATTATTAACAAAATCAGAAAAAAGTGTCAAATAGAAGCATAAACATTGAAGTTAGCAAAAAGTGAGTTCTAACTGTAAAACGAACATAAAGTGATAAAAAGTATTACTGATAAAGTATCAAAATGCGAGATTGTATGTTTGCGCTGCAAGAGAAGCGAGTGTTGTGTATGTTATGCAATGCAAGCAGACTCATTTTTGTACAGGTGATTAGTTGGCTATGAACTTATGTTACGTTTTTATAAACTTTTCTATTATGTTTTTGATGATCGGTACTTTTGTTCAGATGTGGGCATATGTGCACATGCTATGGTTGCGGTCTAGAGTTGCAAAATAGCAACGGTAAATGCCCGATTTATGATGATGTGATTTTGGATGTTGTGAGGGCGTGTGCTAGGGTGGATTTAAGTATTTAGAAGTTTTATTTCATCATGTAATTTATAGGCACAAAGAGGAATGGTTTAGGCGAGGCCTTTTTTCTAATTATTAATAATTTAATGGTTTGATTTAAAACCACGAAATCATCACTAGTCTTGTTTTTATGATCAATATTTCTAAAAGTTTTGGTTGTTCGGTCTGATGAATTAATAATATTTTTAAAAAGGTGTTAAAAGTTCTTGCTTTTAAAACCATGAACTAAATCCATTCAAACCGTATTGATAGACGATTATTCATTTATCTGCAACAAAGGAATTAAGACTTTGCTTTTGTTGACAAAGCAAAATATGTTGCTTGAATATTGAATGTTGACAACTAGTTGTGCTCGGTTTAATTATTCTAAATTTGATTATAAATTTGTCCCCATTTCATTTTTTAATGCTTAAACACGTTCGTAAACTTAAATCGTAAAACCAAACAAGAGTCAAACTGATAATAACCATTATGTTTGGTTTGGCTTTTATTTTAAAGTTTCATCTTAGGTTTTTATGTTCAAAAACCATTAATAACGGTTTATGCTCATGACTTGACCTAAAACCATCAAATCAGACTATGAACACACTTGTCCGTTTGAATCTCTAAATATACTAATATATCATATAACATTAAAAGTAATAAGTTAACTCTTAAATATATCGTTGATATTATGATCCCTAAATTAAAAGATAAAATGTAGTTTAGTACACTTGATTTTAATTAGTACTTCAAGTTTGCTATGTTTAGAACCTAAAGATAAAATTAAAATGCCGTCTAGAACTCTAATGTGTCATATGCAATTATGAAAACAACTTATTGATCATTCAACTGAGTCAGTGTAATAGACTTTATTAACTAAGTTTCGAATAATGGAAGTACTATATATATTAACTAAGTTAATAATAGACTTTATTAACTAAGTTGGAAGTACTATATATAAAGTTTCAGGGTAGTATAGCGTCTAAGGTTTCAAATAATGGATTGACCGTCGAGCACACAACTACAACAGTTCACATGGTTCAAATGAACGAGAGCAGAATTTTGACTCTTTATGCTCAAGCTTTACCTATTTTTCTGGTTTGCTTAAAACCAACATGTCTATTTTTATCTAATCTATTAATAGCCACATTATATTGTTCATTAACTACAATTAAAATGTTATATATGATTGATTAAACATGTACACAATTATTATCAACTCAAATTATATAAAAGATTCTCAAACGTTTGAATTGTATGTAGGCGAATAATCTAGTGAACAAATGTGTTTATTTGTTAAACATCATCGACTGGTTGAGACTATCTTAATTTGTTAGTTATCAGACACACTCATTTACCTAATATAATCACAATTTAAGTTATACTTTGTATCAAAACTAACGCATGCACGTAAGTATAATAGCGACATCCTTGGATCTACGTATGTAGCATCAATGTCACAAGATAACGATAAATTTTTTATGTAACATATAGTATCTTAAATTTGTTTTTATATATTATATATGTATTTGACATTCGATTGATATTGCTTTACCGACTATTTTAAAATAAGTTTTTCAGTCCCTACAAAAATCGTAGTATTTTTCACTAATACTAATTATATAATTTTCATAAAGTAAATTGCTCATTTTAATAATTATGTATAATATTAGCAGATACAAATTTTAAATGCTGCTTTGTTGTAACTTTTTTTATTCAAAACAGAAAACTTAATTTAAAGACAAGTTTCTTATACTTCAAAAAAACATAAATCCAAAATCTTTGGATTATTAAAATACTATACTGTTTTTACTATTAGACTACTAACCTAGGGATGGCAAAAAAACCCAAACCCGATGGGGAAAACCGAAACCCGCCCCGAACGGGGCGGGTTCGGGGACACTTAATCGGGGACGGGTCCGGGTTCGGGTTTTCCCCGTTTAAGTTAATCGGGTTCGGGGCGGGTATGGTATAGCCTGTACCCGCCCCGTATACCCGCCCCGTATACCCGTTTAAAACCCGTTTAATTAAATATAATTTTTATATTTATATATAATATATTATTTATTATTTATTTTCCCAATATACCCGCAATAAAAGAACATTTTATTTTTTATTTTTAACTTAGCTAGTATATAAACTTTTGACTTTTGTGATATGAATATAGCAACTTGTTCAGAAGAATCCGAGGCATATTGCCAAACTATTGAATATGATTGTGACGATGGTATTGAGGTAATACATATATATATGGTTTATCGTTTACATTTTAATATGGTTTAACATTGATTCTTATATAGTTTCCAATTAATATGTTAATGTTTGATTATCATAGCAATCCGGCGTGACAAGTGTTTGAATGGTTGAATGGGTGCGGTATGGACGTGTAAGAAGGATCAATCATGAAGTTAATTTCCGTTGTGATGGGAGAAATAAACATTTTTATGTATTAATAATGTCTTTTGTATGTGTAATGTGTTTGGATATTGAACTTTTTGTGTATTAATATTGTATTGTAATTTTGTATCATTTTCTTACAATCGGGTTTTAAACGGTGAACCCGACGGTTAAATGGGGATCCCCACGGGGAATTTAGCCCGTTTAAAAACCATTTATGCTAGACGGGTTCCCCGAATACCCGCGGTTTTCCCCGAATCCCCGATGGGGATTCCCCGTTTAGTCCCCGCGGGTTTTTAGACGGTTTTGGTAATGAGTTTTATAAACCGGGGCGGGTATGGGATTGGCATTCCCCGCCCCGAAACCGCCCCGTTGCCATCCCTATACTAACCCAGACTTAGCTTACTATTTACTTATTTAGAACTATAACTTGAAATAATGAAATTTTAAATGTCATACTTTTTCATTGAATATTTAATTAGTATTTTATAAAAGATTGTGTGCATGGTCCATCCTATAGTAATAAAACTAATAATAACTCTAAGCATCCATGATATGGGCATGTGGACTAGAGGAAGGGAAGGTTGTGGCTACAAAAAAATAAATTTATGTAGCTATTTTTTTTACTTATTTTGTTTTCATATAATTATATTTCACCCATAAAATCTGTGGAAATTTGCAATTTGCGGAAAGTAACATGAATAAAAGTAGATATTTCATTTCTTATCAAAATTTAAATAAATCTAATCTCCACTATTAGTTTAATTTTCTTTTTTTTTCCCTAAAAAGCCAAACACCCATTATTTTTTTTTAAACCACCTTACGCAGATTTGCCACTAAGCTACAACCCAACCCGCCCAAGTGACATCTCCCTAGAACAAATTCTTATGATTTTTAAGTCTTATATGTTCCCCAACCGTTAAATGCGCTTCAACATATATAACTATTGATTTATAGTTATTTATTATATTAAAAAGAGATGCAATATAAAATATTTATATCATATGCAACCTAAAAAGTGACTCAACGGAAGACACGTAGCCTCATCGTTATCTTCAACCGTGGTCTTCACCGCCATAGTCTTATCACCCTCCACCGTTGACCACCGTCGTCATCACCACACACCAAACATTCAAACAAGCATGTCCTTTTCTTGCTACGAGGCACCGTTTTCTCATGCCAGCAAAATTTGTCTATTATCAATTTTAATCCTTCAAAATAAACATATACAATCTATTATATTTTGTGGTAGGTAATGTACAATACATCCGTGCAAAAGAAATTACATCCAAATACAAAATACATATTATATGAATTAAACAAAGAGGAATGATTTTTAAAGTTCTAGCGTCTTGCTAGGACCGTTTTTTTTTTCAATACATTGATTATAAGTTTATAACTATAGTTTTTTTTTTCTGAAACCATCAACAAAAATATATTATTAATCATAAGAAAATAAAGCAAGTTAATACTTGGGCCACACAATCAATATATTGCCAACAGCTTACGCAATCAAAAAAACACAAAAATACACCTTTACATGTTCGAAGGTCTCCACATCTCCCATATTACCACATCCACAATTGACCTGTTCCGAACAATAAAATCCCAAAGCATTATATACCTCCCGACATCTTCCATGGAGCAATAATATAATTTTTCCTAAATAAAGTTTATTGAATGCTTTAAACAAGGCAGGGGCGGATCTATAGTGAAAACGGGTGGTTCCGAGGAACCACCCGAGTTTTGAAATAATAGTGTATTTATATATAGAAAATAATAAAGGAACCACCTTATAAATTCGAAAGGAACCACCTTACAAACATTTGAAGCCTTTGTCTAGCTGGAAACCTATTGGTTTTGTAACCCGGAGGTCACAGGTTCAATTCTGGTTTTTGAAACATTTTTTTTACTTAGTTAGGGTTTTATAATAAACACAACCAGTGACCAGTCCACAAAACACCACACAGCGCCTCCCCAATCTCGTCGTTTAACCGCCGCAGATCTTCTCCGTGATTCCAATTTATCAAACTATTACTTCTCAAAGCCACCACCATCAGATGACTTCGAAGCTGACTTCCAAGGATTCAAAGACCGAATTCAGGATAACAATAAGCCTAAGCCTTTTGTTTTCTCAGCCAACAATAACTCATCTGGTAATTCACTTTTTTTCATTAATAGTTTAAGGAATTTGTTATAGGTAAATTACAAGTCGTGAACTTGAAGCTTCTAGATCTGACTTATCAAACTAGATTGATGACATAGAAACTAGTCTGTTCTTTCTTGTTATGAATTGCGTATTCGTAATAATATATATATATATATATATATATATATTGAAATTTAAAGCTTTTTGAATACCAAAACTAAGTCATTTGAAAATTAATTGATCTTTAAGTTGGTTATTTGTCCCCAGCCCCTGACCCTCTTCAGCCCCTGACTGCTGGCATCCTCACTCCGTCAGCCACTCGTCCTCGTCACTCCGACCATCGTGGAACGTCGGCAACCTCACTCTGTCAGCCACTCAGCCGTCCCCGTCCTCTTGCCACTGCCTACTCTTACTCGAATCCTCTAATCCTCCCACTTTGAAGGTAAGTTTACATTCACAATCCATTGTTAAATGTTAATTGTTCTTGACTTCTTGTAAAATGTTAATTGCTCTTGATTGTTAAGTTATTTGTTAAATTTAGTTTTAGTTTGTTAGATTGTTGGTTTTAATTTGTTAGTTTTTAATTTCTAATGACGGTGTCTCTTTTATTATTTTATCGTATTTTTATTATGTAATGAACTTTCTCGAACCATCGAACCGACCCGAACCTTAAACCGACCCGGATTTTTTTATACCCGACTCCATGAAATAGAAACGTCTAAAAGTAGTGCACCACCCGGAAAAAATCCTGGATCCGCCACAGAAACAAGGCTACTTAACTTTTATTATAGTCATTTTCACATAAAGAACTACATTATGTTACTACTTAACTTTAACTAGAACTATTAAAAAACTAGCTTTTGAACCAGTGCATTACACGAGATTTATCAAACGATATAAATAAACAAGGTCCATTATTTTAATTGTGAACCTCAAAATAATTATGAATTAATTAATTTAATGTAGACTTAAAGGAAAAACAAACGCGTTAACGAAAATTACTAAAATAGCATGGTTTTGGAAACGTCATGTGTGAATTTGTAAGAAATTTAAAAAATATGCTAAAGTTGCATAGTTAGTTAAACTACATATATGAAAATGATACTATATTATAAAATCCATACTATACTATAACATTTTCTTTTATTAGTATCATAAGATATATAAAAAAACACACACCTTAAATTATTAAAAAAGTTTTGTACAACATATATGTGTGCCTAGCTATAACTAACAACCATCACCAGACACTCGACATCGCCAATCGTATGGGATGATTGGGATCTATATTTTTTTCTTATAAATATTTATTGGTTTATGTTGAATGAGATGAAGCAAGATTATTATTTTATAATTTATGTATCACAGAAATTGTTGTGTATAAAGTTGCCGCTATATGAAAGGATGAGCTTATGTGTCGGTGTCGGTGTGGGTGTGACCCGGCCAAACAACATCCACCGCGTTGCTCCTCCAGAGTGTTACAGCGCATGCCCTTATATATTTTCTCAATATTATAGCATAGCATAAATATTATAATAAAGATTGATTTCCTAATAAACAAAAATATATAAATGATTGAATATGTTTTAGTTATTTTACTTGATTCTTTCGTAAAGGGTTACTTTAGTATACAATTAAATATAGAAAAGCTAGCATATGTTTCACGTAAATGAATCAACAGGGTCCGGTTATTTAGTTAAGTATGTTTAACAACACACTTTCAAATTAAAAAGCAAAGAACTAGGATAGATGCCTTAATACGAAATCCAACTATTGTGATTTGAGTTGATACCAATAAGTAGTCTCGTCAGGGCTACATTATCTTTTGTAATAATGTAAGTGCAATTTGTTTATCATCCAACCTAGTACACACACAAGCGAGGTGAACATGTTAATTTTGATTTTGACTTGGTCTAAGTTTTTTGTGCTGCATATTCGCATTAGTTTGCAAGACATATATGATTACCATATAAGTTATTTGTTGAATTTCGATTCACTTTAAAGCATTCAATAATCACTAGCTTTATATAGAGGTTATTTTAGCTATAGATATTTGATGACTTGTTAAAGATGTTTACCATTTATAGCATAAGGAGCGTATTTATTTATTTATGACATTGCTAAATACCTGTATCTATAATCTATAATGACCAATTTATAACACTTCCCAATATTACATGTCACTAGTATAACTTCTTCACATAATTGAAAAAACCATTACAAGTTGATTGATTATGTACCTAAAAAATGACCTATGTGATACAAAAATGTAACATGGGATGCTACTCATTCTAAGAGTAACACAAAGAAAGCTTAAGTTATACACTAAAACTAAAGTTTTGATTATAATCGACGTCATCTTGGAGTAGCAAGTTTTCATTGTACACCCATGACGTGCATCAAGTGAATTTTCAACCTGCATTACAGTTTAGACTATAGACAGACACGTCAAACCTATCAATACAATTTTTAAACATCTAAACAGTACGCACCAACAATCACACATTAAACACAAAAAACCAATCATTTATATATATAGTACATACCACCTTGACATTATTATATAATAATTAAAAAAAAAACACAAGCTGAAAATATTTATAAAAATAGAAATATAGTGTATGAAGTTAAACCTCCACAAATGTAGAATAACAATTAACACACTGAAAATTCTACCGGTGTTTGTTTTTAGTAGGAAATAAAAGGGGTAGTCGTCGTCATCATCATCATCATCATCATCATCATCGTACTCAGTATATCCCACCAATAGCAAAGCTATGGTAGGGTCTGAGAAGGGTAAGATGTAGACAGCCTTACCTCTACCCCATAAGGATAGAGAGGCTGCTTCCGGTGAGACCCCCGGCTCGATAGTAGTTTTGCATCAAGTCTTGGACATAAGGCACATAGCACTCAATCATCGGGACCGGCTGATCGGTGCATGTACCCTTGTCTTTCAGCTATCAACGCCACTACATGATGCCTGATTAACCGTCCGTCACTTTTAACGTTATTTTCACGAGATTAGTAAAATAACGTCAAAATTAGTGCAATTTCACTTTTGCCCACCCGAGGGTTCACACATATATACATTATATGTGCGCATCGTAAGCAGGGCTAGAAATAAAAGGGGTTAGTAATAGCTAATAATAATTAGTTTTGAAAAGCCACTTTAATATTCTTACTCATTTTGAGGCCCATAACTATCATCGCATTTCCTTTATTCTTTCTTCATTCGGAGTGAGTAACCAAACAAACACACTCCCTCTCTGTTACAGTCGTCTTCTTCTTCATCCTCCATCTTTTCAGATGGCAAAAGAAAAAGAAGCCCCTGAAAACCCTAACATGAAGAACAATAACAAAATGTTCATCGGAATCGTGTGGAACTGCGTCCCGGAGCTCAAACTCCTCCTCTCCGGCCTCCTCTTCTTCTGCTCCCTCATCACTCTCTTCCAATTCTTCCCTTCCCACCTCTCCTTCTCCGTCCAAGACCTCCGCCACTGCGCCTCCTTACCACCACCCTCCTCCGTCATTCCACCACCAGCAGCTCAAATCCAGCACGACGTCATCCTCCCAACCGGCGTCATCAAACGCAGCTTCAACACCTACGGCACCGCCGCTTACAACTTCATCCTCATGTCAGCTTACAGAGGCGGACTCGACACATTCGCCGTCATCGGCCTCTCCTCCAAACCTCTCCACGTCTTCTCAAACCCAACCTACCTCTGCGAGTGGGCCCCACACAACGCCACCGCAAAAAACCTAACCGTCTCCGGCGTCAAAATCCTCCCCGACTGGGGCTACGGCCGCGTCTACACCGTCGTCGTCGTCAACTGCACCTTCCCCTCCCCCGTCAACCACGACAATTCCGGCGGCACACTCTTCATCCACGCCTCCACCTCCGGCGGCGGCGACGCCAGCTTCAACCTTACCGACACTATCCAAACAGTCACAGAGCCTACCGGAAGCTTCGATCAGGTCCAATTCACGTCTCCTCCGAAATACGACTACTTATACTGCGGATCCTCACTGTACGGTAACCTAAGTCCGCAACGGATCCGGGAGTGGATAGCTTACCACGTGAAGATGTTCGGTGAGAAGTCGCATTTTGTTATCCATGACGCTGGCGGCGTGCATACGGACGTAATGGCGGTGTTACGGCCGTGGATCGAGAAAGGATATGTAACAGTGCAGGATATTCGAGAGGAAGAGCGGTTCGATGGCTATTATCATAATCAGTTTTTAATTGTGAACGACTGTTTGCATCAGTACAGATTTATGACGAAATGGATGTTTTTCTTCGATGTGGATGAGTTTATTTTCGTTCCGAAGAAGAGTACGCTTAAGAGTGTGATGGATTCGTTGTCCGAGTACACGCAGTTCACGATTGAGCAGCGGACGATTAGCAATAAGCTTTGTTACCTTGATGATCATCCTGGTAAAATCTACAGGTGGTAATTAAATTAATTAGATTTAATTAGATTATTGTTAATTAGATTTACAAATGTGGTAATTAAATTAATAATTGATTTAGGAATAAGTGGTTGCTTGACCTTTGTCACATAATCGAATAATTGCTGGTCCAGTCACATGTGATGAATCTTAATAATATGTTCCCAATTTGATCGTAGATCTGAATTTGGAAAGTGTTAAAAGATATTGTTTAATTAAGTGATAGTATATATGATGATATCTAGCTGTTTTTCTTTTTTTTTTTTTTACATTTAGGGTTCATACTAGATGGCATTTGAAAGGAAAATAAAAATATTTTAGTTATTATGAATATTAAATGAACATGAAGAGAATTAATTGCCACTTCACTCGTGGCTGGTCATTTGGATCCCATTGGGGGACTGAATGTGACCGTTAGGTGGGTTATTTGTACGTTTCTACTTGTTTGAGTCTCATCACTTTTTCTTAATAAGTGACTAATTTTATTTCATTTTTGAAAAATAAATCATAAGTTGGCAAAATAGCGTACTTTAGAAGGAACTCTGACTACACACTGTTTATTTCATAAAGGTAACACTGTTTTTTAACATGACTATGAAAATATACTCGATAGTTATAATGGCTGTCAATGGGGGCCAACATTAATCCTACCCTACACTTGTTTAAGATATTGTATGGTGTAACATAAATATAACCTGTTTAATCCACTTATTTAAATGAAGTGTCGGTTAATAACTTAATATGTAGTTTTAAACATGTTAAGGGTTGACCTATTTAACCGAACATGGATCATCTCAAACATGATTGAACAAGTTTTTCAAACTATGGCGATCCGGGACCAAATTATTTTCGTGTCATGACAGAACTGCTATCATTATACATGTATAACTAAAAATCAGTTATTTTCATGCTTATTATTCTTCTTTGTCACATACGGTTGTTCTTATATGGTCCATGAAAGTGATATATATAGCTAACATCTAATGGTATGATTTTGGTATTTTTGACAGGAAATGGGGGATTGAGAAGCTGGTGTATCGGGACATGGTGAAAGGAATAAGGAGGGACCGAAAATACGCGGTGCAACCACGTAATGTGTTTGCAACTGGCGTACATATGTCTGAAAACACGGTTGGGAAAACGACACATAAGACAGAAGGGAAGATAATGTACTACCATTATCATGGGACGATATCCGAAAGAAGGGAGCCATGTAGACAACTTGTGAACACGACGGAGATGAAGGTCGGGAGTACACCGTACATGGTGGACACGACGATGAGGGAGGCTGCTGGGGCCGTGAAGCGATTCGAGATGCGAATGATTGGATCTGCGCTTCTCACCACCCGTCAATAACAATAGCAATAAGAGTATTATTTTCTATATTATATTTTGTTATTTTATTGTTATGTATAGATAGATAAAAACATTTTATTTTTGTTATTTAAGAAGTTTGTAAACATTTACTCTTTCTTCTCAATCAGCCATTGTTTTATTCTATATATAAAAGATCTAGGATTTTTTTTTTGAGAAATTCTATTTTATTTTAGTTGGGGTTTATCAAAGTTAAAAAGAGGAAAATGAAATTAAAATAGACAAAAACGTTTTTTTTTTTTTGAATGTTAATACTTTCCTCCTATTATTTACATTAAACCACCATTGCCAGGAATCGAACCCTGGACCTCTCACCCAAAGACCAAAGCCTTTACCATCCCACCAAAGTGGAGATGGCCAAAAAAAAAAAAAAAAAAAAAAAAAAACCAATGATGCTTCTGTCGCCAACCAACGGTCTCGATTCAATGATTCTAAAGACTGATTTATATTATTATCATAATGGATTAAAGTGCTTTTAATTTGGGTAATTCCCAAAAAACATCATCTTGCCTTTTGTATTTTAACCTAGAAATCGTATAAAAAAGCCCCTTATTTTACATTTATATCATGAATTAGTTATTTGGACATCCTTTGACATATTCAAACATACATTACATGAGTCGTATAAGACTTATACGAGTTGTATGGTGCATGTATGACAATGTGAAAATGGTAATGACTCACACAAAGAATATACGAATGTAACATCTTGTATTTTATTGCTATTAACAGGAAATAGTAATATATATATATTATTTTAAATTTGAAGAAAACCAGTTATCATAAAAAAGAATTGCCCAGAAAACCAAAATAAGTTATTATTAGTTTATATATTATTCAAGAAATTTATAAGTAAAATGTTGATATTAGTTTATATAATTTGTCTTCTTGTAAAGGTTGGGATTCTTAACACAGAAAAACAAAGTTTAGAAGTGATAAATACAATTTTCTTTTAACATAAAATGATTCTGATTTTTAATCTGATGACATGAATACTATCCACTTTAGTACTTTTCCAACATCTTAGGCTGAGGGGTGCGGAGCGCGAGAAGGGGCGCGAAAGCCCTTCCGCTCGCGCCCCAGGGCGCGAGCACCACACCACCGAGGCGCGAGAGGGGCGCGAGAGGGGCGCGAGCGCGGAAAAAGAGGCAGGCGCGGATGGGCTAGCGGCTGGGAATGGCGTGAAGGGTTCTTGGAAAGCGTGAATAGAGCCGTTGGGCTCGTTTTTTATTAAAAAAAAAAAAAAAATTTCTCTATATAATAACATACCAATATCAAACCTATATCAAACCCGATTTTTTTTCTCTATATAATAACATACAATTTTTTCTCTCTATTAAACCTATATCAAACCCAAACCAACACCAATATCACATACCAATATCACATACCAATATCACATACCACACCCAAAACCCGAAATCACCCCATCTTCCAAACCTTTTTTTAAAAACATGGCTGGAAATTGGTACCCAAACCTAGATTCAGATTACAGTTACGACGATTTATGGTCGGCACCGGACCAAGCGATGTTTTATTCGGGGTCGCAACAATCATCCGGCTTTCAACAATCCAACATACAACCGTCTCCTAACTTTGTAGTTCCGGAGACACAAGAACCAGAAGGTGAAGCTGCGGGACAAAGAAGACGCGTCCACCGGAAAAAACAAGTTGCAACGGACGGGTCGGGTTCGGCTTCGACTGGAAGGACGAAACGGAAAACCACTCCGTGGTCATCGGATGAGAAGGAAGCCCTGTGTCGGGCTTGGATAGTCACTTCTGAGGATCGGCGTTGCGGTAATTGTTTTAACGTTATTAAAAATGATTTTTAATAAAAAAGTTAAATAAAAAAGTTAAATGACTTACAAATTTATTTATGCATTTTGCAGCGGACTACCAAAAGAGCAAGGTCTTTTGGACAAAGGTTAGGGAGACGTTCTATTCGCTCGTTGGGAGTACAGAGCGGAACGCCGATATGATTTCGGGTCGGTGGACCGAAATCAGAAAATTTGTCGGCTTGTTTACTAATCTGTTCAACAGGAACGCCGGTCGTATGAGACCAAGTGGCAGTGACGATTTGGCGGTTTATAATTTCACTGTCGAAGAGTGGAGGCAGGAGTGCCTGCGGAGGTATGGGACGGTGAAGACGTGGGACGATGTAAAGGTGTGTGAGAGGTTGAGAAGGTGTTCTAAGTGGGTTGAGCTGGTGGCGCCGGACGTTGATGCGGAAGTAGGGCCGAAACGGACTAAAACTAGTTCGTCTGGAGCGTACAGCACTTCCGCCGGGTCGGATTGCCGGGTTGGATTCGACCTAAACGTTGCGGGGGAGGAAACGTCTTCACCGCCGAGGAGGCGGCCATTGGGAAGGGACGCCAGGGGCAAAAAACTGGCTGAGGGGGAAGCCGTAAACATCAACGATCTTGTTGAATCCCTCAATAAATTCAACAAAACCATGGAGGTGGTCTCTAATGACAAAAAGGAAAAAAAAAGAATGAGAGATTTGGAATTCCTTACAAGAGACTTCAGTAATCTAAATCCGGTCGACCAAATGCTGATGGAAAAACAAAAGGAACGTATCCGGAAGAGGTTGATCGAAGAAGACCAAGCTGAAGAATAAGAATAATCTTTTTTTTTAGTACTTTAATTTTTTTTTAGATATTAATGTGTTTTTTTAATTAATGTGTGTTTTTTTAAATAATTTATGAGTTTTTTTAATAATACGTTTTTTAATACATTTATAAAAAAATAAAAAAAAAAACCGCTCGCGCCCCCTCTCGCGCCCCTTCACACCATGTCCCGGGGCGCAAGCACCACAACCAATACCCATCTTATCAAGTTTCTCTCTCTGCTACACGTCACAATATTATTGGCTGGCGCCCCCACTCGCGCCCCCTCTCGCGCCCCCCACACCCCTCAGCCTTAGTTGGTACCAACTCCCTCTTCCCACTATCTTGCATCATATCAATGTTGTCTTGATAAGAATTTATACCGAGTTAAAGTTTTCAAATACATACATTATTATTTTGACCAGTTAACTTTTTTAACAGCGTTTAAAAACATCTCAATATTCAGATGAACCTTTTTAAGACGGGATGTCAAACGTCCATACTGATTTTGACGCTTCATATCTGACCCACCCAAGAACACCGTCAAGAGAAACCCACCATTGTAAGAAACCTCTTTGAATGAGATTTCGAATTTGAGACTTTAAAATCCAAGTCTTAACCATGATACCAGAAAACCAACTCCATTTTGACCGGTTAATAATTGTAAAAATTAGAATAAGAACAGAATAGGAAAAAAGAATGAAAAGAGTAAAAATATAATTAATATTAAAAAATTGTGGGTGGCTATAAAACTAGACCGTATTAATGTATCTTGTACTCATGTGGTGTTGGGGGGCCCATAGCAAGAAACCCCAATTGCCCCCATGCTTTTTTGCTGGGGGAGGTAATGCATCTATTATTGCCCTTTAATATTATTTTTCATTTTTATTTACTTGTGAATTATTATTTTCAGTTAAATTAATAAGTCAAGTACATAGCTATATATTATGACGCATGTAAGTTTGTTATTTATAGGCTATTGCGATGTTTGCTGTATTGTCTTTCATTAGTTATTGGGCATTTCCTTAGGCATCTTTTATATGAAAATCAAATTCACGATCACACAAAGGGGTTGTTTAGTAACTTTTTAATAATTCCTGAAGGGGTATGCACCCGCCTTAACATCGAGCGGGGCGGGTCAACCCACAAAATATAGACAAGAGGCTTGAAATCAGGATGTCATGAAGACACAAAGCCAAAACCTATGCGCGTGGCGCATATCACATATGCTCACGCATCACATATGCTCACGCATATCACATCTGCGAGTGGCGCATATCACATATGCTCACGCATATCACATATGCTCACGCATATCACATGCTCACGCATATCACATCTGCGCAGAGAATAAAGAGAAGACCTTGCGCATCCCCGGGATAGGCGCATAAAGGACAACACAACAAATGAGACAATAGTCTAATCCAAATCAGGATAAGGACAACCATGATTGTACTCATCAGACAACCTTCCAGAAGGTATCTTTTAAGGAATAAAGAATGTGCTGATGTTGACAGCTGCCAATGAAGGGTGGACAACTCAGCAAAACCCATGTGCCACCACGTGATGGCACATGGGTCAGGTAAAATACCTTGGTCAGAGAATAATCAATGAAAAAGCACCAGGTGTCCTAAGTACACGTGGCGCGAAGCAATAGGAGGAGGCCAAAAAGGCCCTAATTGGGTCTGAGCCCAATAATTGGAAACCCTAATACTATAAATACCACACCACCTCTACAGTTGGGGTCAAGCAAGAAATATATTCTGAATCCTTTACTCATTTTCACATTCTTATCTTCTCCTGCAATATCTTATTCTCACACCGGAGGGTTACCCCAAAGAGGACCCCTCTGTCCCTTTATGAGGGGTAAGCTCACGGTGCTGTTCGTTTTGTAGGTGGAAGAACTCGTATCTCGGAAAACCATCGGTGATATAGCACACTCATACCCGAGGAACGTAGATCGAATACAAGTAAGTCGATACACGTTTCTTCATTGGCGCCATCACCTGTTACAACGGCAACAAAACCACTATTTCATCAGTTTTCTCTCTGAAAATCTTCACCATGGTTTCCGGTGTTCGAAACAATGATCAAGTTCTGGAGGATAATGAGCTTGAGGATGTTAATGAGGGACATCAGGTTCTGAGGGCACCGCGTGACATTGCGCGCACCACCAGTAACCATCCCTTCAACACAACACCTCATAGCCAGACTGAAACTCCCCCAGACGATCTCATGTTCCAAAATCTGACTGGTACAAAACAAAAAGGACCAATGGGTCCGGAAGTTGAAACCAATGACCCTAAAGAATGGCTCATAAACGAACAACGGCGTTTAATGGACAAATACAATGAGCTGGTAAAACACAAAAAGTTAGCCGACTTAACACAAAGGCTCGCATTTGATAAACAAACCATTCAGGGAACAACAAAAAAGGCGCGCGCGCTGGAAAATGGTCATTCTGTTCACACCGAACACGCTGATATTAGTGATGAGGAAGAGGTGCACAGCATGAGGAAGACGCGAGATACTCATGCAGGAGGTTCACAGCTTCGCGCACACATGAACATAGCACCTGGAGCCAAAGCTGATATGGATCTATACACACCATACAACCCACAAGCGAAAGAGCAAGTGGACGTAACCACACCATATAGGCTAGCCATCTTGGTAAAACATTCAAAATTCACTGAGCGCATTGCGAAGGCTCCCATTCAACACAAAACCAAGATGCCAAGTGGTTTAGGCAAGTACGATGGTACAACAGATCCAGATGATTTCTTACAAGGTTTTTACAACACTGGAAACCTAGAAAGCTGGACGATGCCAACATGGTGTCACATGTTTGCTCGCTGCCTCACGGGCGCAGCGCGTGTCTGGTTCGAAAGCTTGTCGACAGGACAAATCGATGGGTTCGAAGAGCTATTGGAAAAGTTCCAGGCTCACTTTGTATAGCAGCGCAGACACACGCGCGACCCCGATGACATCATGCACTGCGTGCGCATGAATGATGAAACCATTGAGGACTACATAACTCGTTTCAATCAGGAATCTCTTGCAATTGGAGGCATCACTGAACAACTCTTGCGCGTTGCCTTTATACAAGGTGCGCGTAGTGATCAACTCCGCAGAGCTCTCGTGAGCAGAGAAGGCCTGCCAACCACTTGGGCTAAGCTTATGGAAGCATCGCGAGTCTTCGCGCGAAATGAAAAACAAATTGCCCAAGACAGAGCAAGAGATAGAGGGCATCAAACAGAAGCACCACGCAACAATGAAATGAGGGGCAAACAAAACTCCGTATGGTCCAGGTTGCAACAAACCAATTATTCTCCCGCAGAAAAGCAAGCGCAACAAAGTTCACCCCAGCCCCAAAAAGACATTCTTAATCGCGGAGAGGGTGACAAGAAGGAAGGCGGCAGAGAGCCTAATAGACCTCTACCAAGAATATGGACTCCCCTCACCAAAACGCCTTCGCAAGTGTTAAGCACAGAGAATGTCCAGTTTAAAAGCCCCAGGCCATTACTCTATAAGGGACCACCAAACAGTGGCAAATATTGTGAGTTTCACAAATCCACAGGGCACAACACCGATGCATGCCACTATTTGAAGGATGCGATCGAAAAAGATGTGAAATCAGGCAAGTTGGCTCACCTAGTAAAAAACCCAAGACCAGAGAACGAACAACCAGACGGAGCCTCAGCCAGTAAAAAATTCAAAAGAATTTGTGTAGCTGAAGGAGGAAGGCAAGGGCAAAGATCGAGGAAAAGAAGCGCGCAAATCCAAGGGGATTGGCGCGAGCAACAAGTAATCTTTCCAAGAATCAGAGGAGGCCCGTCTATCAGCAGTCCTCTAGTCATCACTGCACACATCGCTCATTATGAGGTGTCAAGAGTCCTGGTGGACACCGGTAGTGAGTCAGACATCATGTATGAGCAATGTTTCGGGAAGTTGGATCCAAAGGACCAAGCAAGGCTCGAAGTTGTGAGTGCACCAATCTCAGGTGTCTCAAACGAAATTATTCACCCCCTAGGTCAGATACAATTCGAACTAACTATGGGGGATGAGAAGCACAAGCGAGCTGAAATTGTCAACTTTATGGTCTTGCCCACCACTTCATGCCATAGTATGATCTTGGGTAGAGGAACGATTGCCCAATTCAACGCCATACCGTCACCAGCGCATGGCGCGTTGGGGTTCCCAACACCAACAGGAGTAACATTTGTGTATCGAGATCATTTATGCGCAGTAACAAGTATACCTCGAGAAGGGAGAATGAAGCTTCCAGTGGCAAACAACGCGCCAGAGGAATGGATTCTCAACCCAAAATTCCCAGAACAAACAATCATAATCGGAGCTACGATATCAGATGACACAAGGGTGAGAATGAAAAGATTGCTCACAACGTATACGTCAGTCTTCGCGTGGCAACATTCTGATATGACTGGGGTTCCGTGAGACCTGGCGCAGCACTCTCTCAACACATTCAAGTCTGTAGAGCCAATTGCTCAAAAGAAAAGAGTCATGGGAGACGAGAAGGCAAAGGCCATGAATGAGCAAGTAGAAGATCTACTGCGCGCGAATATCATTCGCCCAATACGATACCAAACATGGGTAGCCAATCCTGTGATGGTAAAGAAGAGCAATGGGTCATGGAGAATGTGCATTGATTTCAAAGACCTCAACAAAGCGTGTCCAAAAGATTGTTACCCCCTCCCAAACAATGACGCGAAGGTGGACTCTGTGGCGCCATTTAAGCTCAAATGTTTCCTGGATGCCTATAAGGGCTATCACCAAATTCAAATGGCACCGCAGGATGAAGACAAGACTGCTTTCAGAACTGACAAGGGTGTTTTCTGTTACACAAAAATGCCCTTTGGTTTGAAGAATGCAGGAGCCACTTACCAAAGACTCATGGATGCAATTTTCAACGAGCAGATTGGAAAAAACTTAGAAGTCTACGTGGATGATTTGGTGATTAAAAGCAGGGAGGAAAAAAAAATGCTCAAAGACATCGAAGAAACCCTTCGGCGCCTAAAGGAAGTAAACATGAAGCTCAACCCGAGCAAATGCACATTCGGCGTGGAAGAAGGGAAATTTCTCGGCGTAATGGTCACCAAGGATGGTTTCAAGGTTACCCAGAGAAGGTGGAGGCTATCCTCAGCATGCCCTCACCATCCACCATGAAGGAAGTTCAAAAGTTGAATGGTAGATTGGTATCAATTAACAGGTTCCTAGCAAACCATGCAAGCAAATCTACCCCATTCATTAACACATTGAGAAATTGCTTAAAGAAAAGCCAATTCAAGTGGACGCCTGAGGCCGAGCAAGCTTTCAGTGAGATAAAAGAATGTCTGATAAATCTGCCTGCGCTCACAGCTCCACTACCTGGTGAAACTTTAACGTTATACCTTTCAGCAGGAGAACGCGCCATTGGCGCAGTATTGTTGGTGGATCGCAAGGGAATCCAAACACCAATTTATTATGTAAGTCGGGTGCTGACAGATCCGGAGACGCGCTACACCATCATAGAAAAGTTAGTTTTATCACTAACGCATGCGTCGCGCAAGCTTCACAGATATTTCAATGGTCATCCTATTGAAGTCCTGACTGGTTACAACATCCAGCAAGTCTTGCGGAGTCCCGCGCTCTCAGGAAGGCTGACAAAATGGGCGCTGGAATTAGGGGAGCACACGATCACCTATAAGCCTCGTCCAGCAATCAAGGGACAAGTCTTAGCTGATTTCATCGCAGAAATCCCTGAAGGAAAAGTCGAAGAGGCTCAGCGCGAAGTAGACCCTCCGCAAGCCAATAATGAAAAAAACGTTTGGAGATTATTCACTGATGGAGCTTCAAACAACGAAGGGTCCGGCGCAGGCCTCAAACTGGTGGATCCAGAAAATCATGAGTATACCTACGCAATCAGGTTGGATATCAAGAGCACCAACAACGAAGCTGAGTATGAAGCCCTGCTGGCTGGTTTGCGCATCGCGCACAAGTTCGGAGTTAAAAAGCTAGAGGCTCATGTAGATTCATACCTGGTAGCAGCACAAGTCAATGGCCTTTATGATGCCAAGGAGAACACCATGCCTCTGTATCTAGAGCAGGCGAAGAAACTCACCGAACAATTTGACTTTTTCAGAATCATACACATTCCGCGCAGTAAAAATAAGTCCGCCGACGCGCTAAGCAAAATGGCATCAACCAACTTCGATCATTTTGGCAAAGATGTCAGGGTGGAAGTAATGAGCAACCCGTCAGTGGGAGCGAAGTCTGTTCTTGTAATTCATACAACACCTTCATCATGGATAACTCCAATAATGGAATTCTTGAAGGATGGAAATGTACCAGACGATCGCGCACAGGCGAGGAAGATAAGACACAAGTCGCAGAACTACGAACTGCTCGATGGTACGCTATATCGACGCTCTTATCTTGGACCACTCATGAAATGCCTAGACGCTGAGGAAGCAAGCTATGTGATCAGAGAGATACACGAAGGAATCTGCGGAATACATGCTGGCCCGCGCATGGTGGTCGCCAAGGCAATGAACGCAGGTTACTATTGGCCAGGCATGTACTTGGACGCGTTAAAAGAGATCCAAAAATGTAAAGCGTGTCAGAGCTATGCGCCAAATACCATGCGACCAAAGAACAACTTGATTCCGGTGACCTCTGCATGGCCTTTCCACAAGTGGGAAATCGATATTGTGGGTCCCTTGCCGCAAGCGCCAGGGCGAGTAAAGTTTTTGGTAGTGGCAGTAGACTATTTCACAAAATGGGTTGAAGCCAAGCCACTGGTAAAAATCACAGCCGAGGCAATGAAGCAATTTATTTGGAGCCACATCGTATGCCGTTTTGGCCTGCCCATGGAAATCGTGAGCGACAATGGCAAACAATTCACTGATAGGAAGATATCCAGTTGGCTCAAGGAATTGCGCATCAACCAGGTCTTCACTTCAGTATACCACCCTCAAGGGAATAGCCAAGTGGAACGTGCGAACCAGAGCTTGCTGAATGGGCTGAAGAAAAGGTTGGAGGGAGAGTCCCATGCATGGGTCGAGGAGTTACCTAATGTCCTGTGGGCGCACAGGACATTAAGCAAAACCAGCAATGGCGAGTCCCCGTTCAGCCTAACCTATGGAACGGAGGCTATGATTCCAGCAGAAATTGGATGCCCATCCTATAGAGTGCTCATGATGAGTAAGACGGATAATGAGCAAGAAAGGAGGTTGGATCTCAATTTACTTGAAGGGCGCAGAGAGGCGGCTATCATCAGTGAAGCCAAATACAAGAAAAAAACTAGAAAAATATTACAATCAGCGCGTGAAAGAATGCCACTTCAAGAAGAATGATTTTGTCCTTCGAAACAATGAAGCTAGTCGCGCAATACCCCCGGGAAAGATGTCTCCCAACTGGGAGGGACCTTATCAAGTCTCGGAAGAATTGGGAAAAGGCGCATACGCTTTAAAAGATTTAAATGGAAAGAAGATCCCGCGCACATGGAACGCAGCACAACTTAGAAAATGTTTCATGTGAAAGTTGTCAAGTTTGTAATCAAGGCTTTTTAAGCCATTATGAATAATGATACGCGCTATTTTCTCTTAATATGCGTTTTATTACCTTTTGCATACATGTTTCACACTTCCCTTTATTAATTTTGAGCAATATGACAACATTGTATTGACATCAAACTAAAAATAAAACGAAGTAAAACATACATGCGCGAGCTTCAAGCTCAAACGCGTTAACGAGTTTTAACTCTAAAACGTCAGGGCCTTAGCCCAATAATATGAGCCTTAGCTCAGGGCCTTAGCCCAATAATATGAGCCTTAGCTCAAATTACTCATAGCATCCATCTACGTATTGCGCAGCTGGACCATAAAAATACCTAAGCACAACTAAGGCAAAGCACATGCCAAAGCATAGTTGTTAAGGTCTCAGGTCGGGGCCGCGTATGGGATTATAATGGATATAAGCAGAGTAACACATACGGACACGTAAAGGCTAATAAACTCATTCATAATTCCCTGTAATAAATGCACGATAACGTCGCGCAAAAGAGGAACAATGAAATGCTAAGGCACGTGTCAGCATATTCAGAATATTGCAAAATAACTTGAAATATGACAACTGTTAAGGATTAAATAAAATAATTTCCTTACAGCCTTGTCCAAGTTTCAATGTGTAAGCATACCTTATATTCAACGAGCACAAACATGCAATATAAAGAGACGAATTGGGAATGCGCAAGATGAGAATAAGGGAAAAACAAAATTTCATTCCACAAACATAGAAGTTTACAAATTTACAAATGATGAGGTAAAAACTACAAATACAAAAAAAAAAAAAAAACAAGAAGGGCTTTTCAAGTCTCTATATCAATATCTGCCTCTTCATCGTCCTCATCATTACTTCCTCCCTCAGCATCTGGCGCAGCCCGCTCCTCGTCATCTCCAAACTTACCATAATCAAGCTGTTCGTCTTGAATATAGTCGTCTTCTATTATGATAGCGTCAGGAGTAGGTCCCTTGGCCAAGCCAGAGCCGCTGGCAGAGGTAGCGTTGCCCGCGCCATCATCATTGCCACCAGTCCCTTCACATTCATCAAGTAATTTCTTTAAAGCGCCAAGATCGGGCTGGTCAGTAAGCGCGGCTATCTGCAAGTCACAAGGAACAGTATGAGTACAAAAGATTATGAAAAAAAGTCAAGTAAACTCATTAAGGTTAAAATACCTGCTCAAGGATGAGAATTGGAGTATTCAGGTACTTCTCCCCCACCTCAGCCATGTCAGCGCAGACAACGTCGAGCTGATAAGGGTAGTCGGATGGATTCTTCTTTAGCATGCCATATTCATAACCATCCTTAAACCCTTCAGCTCGACCCACCAAGCGCGACGCCGCATTACAATCCATCACAAGGGTCTGAAACTCGTCTGAGTATTTCATCGCATAAGCGCAACGAGTCACACCCTGTGAAATCAGCCATTGACGGTCATGCGCGAGGGAAGAAACAGACGTCTCAAGAGCAGGGATCTGAGAGTTTAACAACTCAACAGTTTCCTTGGCTTGTTTTAGCTCTTCTTTGTCAGACGCCGCTGCCGCCAAGGCTTCATTCTTTTCCGCTCGCGCAGCATCGAGCTCTTTCTTCAGGCGCGCAACCTCACTCTCCAATAAAGATTTGTTAGTATTAACATGCGCAATAGTTTGGTCACGCGCCTCTGCTTCCAACTCCAGGTCACGCGCTCGACGCGCGTACTTGGCCGTGTCTGCCTCTGCCGCTTGCAGCTTCTCCCGCGCAGCTTGCAGCTCAAGCCCGCGCTTCACAAAAGCAGCGTTGGCACTTGCCCGGTTCTCGCTAAGTTCTGCTTGGAGTTTCTCAGCCCTCTCTCGGGCATCAGAAAGATTCCAAGCAGAAATCTTAGCCTTTTGCTTGGCCTCCGCAAGGGCATCACGTACCTTTATATAATCATTGCGAAGCTCTTGGGAGGCAGCAAAGAACGCAGACCCAGCAAAAAGGTGATCATTAAGCAAGTCCACGCGAGCGCGGTCCTCTTGAAACCTCATTTCAGCTGGAGGAACAGAGTGAGCCCAAAAGTCTTCACATACTCCCATGGATTGGAATGAGCTCTCTTCAGTGATATTCCAGCTCGGGCGGTATATGTGATCGGCTCCCTACAAACACAAAGCAACGCAAAGAAAGGTTTTAGTTATCTAAACACTAATTTGGAAGTCTGCACAGCGGAGCAAAATAAACTTATACATGCGGAGAACCGGCAGAAAGGTTAGCGCCAACTGGCGAGCTCCTGCCCGCCCCATGAGAAAAAGGCTGGGCCACGAAATCTTGTGGCGCTATAGGGCTTACGCGGCCACCATCAGAATCTTCAAAATTAACCTCCTCATCATCCTCTATAATAGGTCTCTTCTCATGCGACTTGGAAAAATCAAAAATAGTCTCACGAGGAGGGCTGCGCGCAGGTTGAGGTGAGGGAGGTCTTGACGATGTTAGATCAGCGCGTAAAATAGTCTCCTGCTCCTTAGTGATCCCAATGAGAGGAGATTCAGTACTTGTTGAAGCAGGAGCAGAACTAACGGCGCCAGCGCTAGCAGTGCCACCAGCAGCTTGTGTGCCAGCTATAATTCCTATTAAAAAACTAACAAGGAGAAATGATTCATGACTTGAATTAAAGGAAAAAATCAGACAATCAAAGCGCAATAAATACCTTGGCGCACCGCAGTCCGCGAATTAAACATCGCCATGAAGTCCATTTTCCCCATTTTCGAGGGTAAAACAGGGGACTTCAAAACAACCTTCGGCGTAGCCTCGGCACCTTGCTGCGCCTGAGGTTGAGCCACCAACGTTGCCGGCTCTACAAACATTTGAGTGAACAAAGCTTCATTAATGACTATCAGAATCACGCTCATAAAACCACAAAAAATAAACAAAGTATACCTGTTGGAGAAGACGAAACAGCAGGCATAGCACCGCTTCCCTTGTCCGCCGCGCGCAGAGACGAGGTGGCGGCACCATACCTCGTGTGGACGGGAGGACTGCCCACACCTTGAGGCAAAGAAGACGAGGAAAACTTGGAAGTAAAACCCTTGGTTTTCTCAAGTCCCTTCGCCTGAGTAGGAGGAAGATTCTGGGCAACAGAGGCATCATCTTTTTTCTGTTTTTTACTGGCCCCTGCGCCAGTTTTGCCTTTAGCCTTGCGCTTGAGTTTTTGCGCTTCAGCTTCTTCCTCCTCCACTTCCTCTTCCACAAGCTCCAACTCATAATTAGCGAGCGCATCTACAATACGCGCAACAGAAATGTTAAAACCAAATTTGGTACTCTAAGGGCCTAAGCACAAATACAAAGGCTTACCAGGCGCATCGCTGTAAAAACAAAATTCTAAATCGACAGGGATGAACATATCATCGAAGCGATCAGGGAAAGCAACTTCCCCAGCGCTCAGCGCGACAGAGCCACCTTCCGTATGCTCGTCATAGGCGGCGTGGATGTATTCCTTGCTTTCTGCATAAAACAAGACAAGTGATATCAGCAAAACGAATTATACTCGCGCAAAATTAATGCAATGAACAAACAACCCACCTGAGCCATCAACATGGATGACAGGCTCAGTCCCGCTGTCAATCCACCTCTTGCTCATGCCAACCCCCACCAACGCTTCCTCGCAAATTTTCCTGGCGGGGGATGGTTCAGCAGATAACTTCTTAACCCACGCGCCAGATAGATTCTTAAGAACGTCATCATCTGCGGACGCGGAAGTAATCGCGCGCATAGTCATGCGGATGGGAATCACACCAGCCTTGATATAAAAGAATTTTTCAGCCCAGCCATGAAGGCTTTTGAAGGAAACAGTGCAGCACTTAACCTTCTGACTGCGCGGTGTGAATGAGAACCAAGAATCTTGGATTTTCGGCTTATAAAAATATTGAAAGCGCCGAGGGGTGGGCTCCTCGCGCTGAGCTTTGCACATGAACTCAAAATGAGTCATGCGCACTAGTCCACAGGGATGAACCTGAGATATATGAATCCCGTAAAACTGGAGGAGCGCACCTATAAACCTCGTCATTGGAAGACGAAGATTACAGTGGGTGAAAAAATGAAAGTATAAAGAGATATAGCCGGCGGGAGGATCCGCCGCCGTTTGCCCGGTCGCCGGGAGCAGACAGCCATACTCAGGGAGAAAACCCTGAGAGGCGACGAGATTATCAAAGTCAGATTGTTTCAACTTGCAGGGAATCTCATCCCATCTCTTCACCGCCTTGTTCTTCCCTCCCTCCTCCGACGAGGCCTCGGCAACCCGTTTACCCTTGCCGGTCTTCTTCAAAGTAGACATAACCACTGATTTTACACGGCCTTTACTAGGGGAAATTGTGGTGTCTGGGTTATCAAACATACAATTGCGAATCGAACAATATGGTTACTTTAAGCACGGAAATCTGGAAGCAAAGATAATGGCTCTTAATCGGAATGTAAATTGAAGAAGCAAAAGCTCTGAAAATGACAATGGAGATGAAGAAAAAACCGTTCAAAAGGTTTGGTTTTATAGGCCCAGGGGAGAGAAAGAGAAACAAGTAATAATCAGATCTACGCTCACGCGCCCCCACGCGCAGGCGTAGGCCAACATAAGCGCGACACGTGTTCCTGACACTGTATGAGGAGACGTGAAAGGCAATTGTAGCACCTCGAGCACGCGAAAGGTCTGACACATAACGTCTCCATCTCTGATGCATGTCAGCATCAACCAACCACGTGCATTGACGATTCGTTTTAACCAAAGGGATAGAATTTCGCGCAACGCACATATGAGAAATGAAAAAGAAAAGACAAACCCTGTTAAATGAGCAAACTATTAAGTCTAATATCTATCTTACCTCGCTCGCGCGAGACAAGACACACATTAGATTGGGGGGCTTGAAGGGGTATGCACCCGCCTTAACATCGAGCGGGGCGGGTCAACCCACAAGATATAGACAAGAGGCTTGAAATCAGGATGTCATGAAGACACAAAGCCAAAACCTATGCGCGTGGCGCATATCACATATGCTCACGCATCACATATGCTCACGCATATCACATCTGCGCGTGACGAATATCACATATGCTCACGCATATTACATATGCTTACGCATATCACATGCTCACGCATATCACATCTGCGCATGAAACATCTGCGCGTGAGAATAAAGAGAAGACCTTGCGCATCCCCGGATAGGCGCATAAAGGACAACACAACAAATGAGACAATAGTCTAATCCAAATCAGGATAAGGACAACCATGATTGTACTCATCAGACAACCTTCCAGAAGGTATCTTTTAAGGAATAAAGAATGTGCTGATGTTGACAGCTGCCAATGAAGGGTGGACAACTCAGCAAAACCCATGTGCCACCACGTGATGGCACATGGGTCAGGTAAAATACCTTGGTCAGAGAATAATCAATGAAAAAGCACCAGGTGTCCTAAGTACACGTGGCGCGAAGCAATAGGAGGAGGCCAAAAAGGCCCTAATTGGGTCTGAGCCCAATCATTGGAAACCCTAATACTATAAATACCACACCACCTCCACAGTTGGGGTCAAGCAAGAAATATATTCTGAATCCTTTACTCATTTTCACATTCTTATCTTCTCCTGCAATATCTTATTCTCACACCGGAGGGTTACCCCAAAGAGGACCCCTCTGTCCCTTTATGAGGGGTAAGCTCACGGTGCTGTTCGTTTTGTAGGTGGAAGAACTCGTATCTCGGAAAACCATCGGTGATATAGCACACTCATACCCGAGGAACGTAGATCGAATACAAGTAAGTCGATACACGTTTCTTCAATTCCTTTAAGATGCAACTTTAAAAACTGGTTATAGATAGAGTGTGTTTGGTTTAATAAATAGACACATCTTAAGGGTTCATGAAACCTCTTAATGGCTAAATGTAAGATACAGGCCGAATTATTCAGCTCAAGATTTCCAAACATCCTCTAAGTTGGTCTAGCAAACGAACATTAAACCTTCACAAATGCATCACAATAAATTTATTACATAAACGGGTATTTTTTTTTCAGAGTATTATATCCATGTAGGTACACAAATCAAGTATTTTTCAGCAACTGAGTATGGCTTCGTCGGCTCCGATTAGGATAAACAACAAGAGGAGTTTTCACCTCCATTTTAATAATACAATATCTATGAAATATTTTCATTTTGAATATATAAACAGTAGGCACCTGGTGAAATTAGTAACATAAATTTAACTTAAATACTTCTTTTTCAATTCATTTACTTCCGATTTTTACGTGAGGATTGATGGATGGACAAAGCCACAAAGGAGAATGGACACCTTGAATTTATACATAAATACAAAATTATATTTTAATTTACTTGTGAATACCTCAAAGTTGTTGGTAATGATATGATTGAAGAACATGCAAATTTATACATGATTTTATGATTTCAACCTTTGCTTTTTAAGTTCTCGAATTTTCATGAATATCGTATATAAATCAAGTTAATTATATGTGAATTAACACGTAGTTCTATATAGTATTTATATTTCTTATTTGAGCAACTCTTTATTGTTTATATTGTGTGTAATCTACTCCACGCATTCAGAAAGGAACCAAGTTCTTTTAATAAAAAATTAAAAGTAAAAAAAAAAAAGAATAGCCAATGAGGAGGTAATCTTCATTTTGAAGCAACCTTTTACCGTTTTCTTAAAGTAAAATTTTCTTTACATCGGGAGAAACACCTTACTCTATTATGGTGTCAAAATGGGTCTCCGTTTATGTATTATTTTACTATGACATGTTTAAATGCTTACATTTAAAAAGGTTGATATGCCGTTTCATAGATTTTGAGGGTGAAACTACCTGTTAATATGTCATGACTTGATACGTAGTGTTTGAACAAACACTCTGCAGATCGGCATGATTGAATACATGTCTAAATTGTTGGACCCACTTAATCAACTTATGGCACATACAACTTTTAACTTATGATATCAAATAGAAATATAGAATGGCAGGTTGAGACGACATGCTTATGACCCGTTTATCAAAACGCCACATAGTGTATAAATAATTCATGTATATTTCTGTTAATAATACACTCTGTTTTCAGTGTTATTGAACGAGTTACAGTTAATTATGTTAAACATGTCGTGTTACCCCTTAGTAAGCATGCCATATTGTAAAGAAAATCGGTCTACACATTTCAAAAGTGTTGGTGTTGGATGACTGGATCCTTACTCATGATCAATCAACCGTCCATGAATCATCTAAAAGCATATATACACAATAATAATGATTGGCGTATAATTCACCGGAGGTCAACATATTATACGCCCCTGCCTCTTACACCAGGTCGACGTATTATACGCCCCCACCTCTTTTGGTGAGGCAACATATGGGGCAGTGTATATCAAGTCTCTTTTGGCTCGGCAACGTGCTGTGCGATCCCTTAGACCCGAAACCAAAAACCTAAAGAACCAATCAAATTGGTTTATCACGAATTATTTTCGGTTGTTGCTTCTACAAACTAGCTGGTCCGATCCAAGTCTTGTATACTAAAACTACCAATACTACAAACAAATATTACCTTTATTTCTAAAATTCTAATTAAAACTAAGCATCATTACCCCTGGCCCGATCCATGATTAGTTCAACTCGACCCGGGTAAACGCATGGATTGGTTCAACTCGATCCAGGTAACCCGAACTGTACGATACGCTTTTTGGGCGTGAAATACACACTATTATGTCAAATTTGCAAACTATGTATAGAATTTTGGCATCATGTTTGTCACAAACAGCATACATCAAAATCTATATAGACCATTTAATATACACATCAAAAATCTTTGACGAGCATCCATCAACTAACCTACAATATCATCTTCTTACTGGAGAGAATTATAGAAAAGAATCAACACCACCGATATACCAATGATTACTGGAAATGCTGTCACTAAGTACAACGCTCCGTAACCCTGCAGCATACAAATAAGCGATTATTGATCTCAAACGGGTCAACTTCAAATATCGAATTGGGTTCGCTGGTTGAACGAGGGTTGTGCATTGGTTGGTTTTGCACACAAACCGAAATTTTTGGGTCCAAAATAATGAATTGGGCATAGATATTTTCGTTCACTAATGATTAATGGATTATTATACATTTTGGTTAAAATATTTGGGTTACAATGTATTAAATTCTTATTAATTACTTAACATTCAAAATAAAAAATGAAAATTCACATATTTGGTTCGGTTCCGTTTTTTTTTCAGTTTTAATTTACATGCAAAATGGGAATCAAATTGAAGATTCCTTTTTTACTATAAAAACCAAAACCGTCGTTTTTTTTTTACTTTGGTTGCAGATCGGTTTTTTTCGGTTTCATGCATACCCCTAAGTTGAACTCAAACACGAATCATGTATATATTGATGCCAAAGACATCAACCTTAACCCGGACACACTTAAATTCACATAACCGATCACGACACATTTAACCCCTTTGTCTAAATGAGTCAAACGGGTTGACGTGTTATAATAAATGAGTCAAACGGGTTCGTCGTAAACAGGTTAAACGGGTTCGTCGTAAACAGGTTAACCATGCCAACCTAAACACGGCTTGTTAAATTAAAGGGGTTAAACACACCAACACAAACACACCCGTTTATTAAACATGTTAGTATGACAATCCAAAACATGAATAATATGGTGCCGTGTTCATGTTTCATGTCATGTCAGCAATTGTCACCCATAGTTTTCTTATTTTTAAAAAATAAAATACCACAGCTGAAGGGACTTCGGTCTCATCAGTGCCATCAACTTCCTCAATCTCAGCTGCTGAATCCCAGTCAATGTTAAGCCTCTTTGCAGCCACTTCAGGATCAACACCAGTGTCCGTAGCCTTCGCGTATAACGATTTTCTTGGCCCCTTTTTTGTTGCTTCAACCTTCATCATAATACATATATAACATCAGAACATGTAATATCTGTACCATTGATTACATCTTTTCTATTATTGTATCAATGGTTGGTTACCTCTAAATTAGGCCATTGAACCATTTCTTCTGCCAGCATTTGAAGAGCCGTACGGTCTCGTGGGATTTTCCCTTCATTTACCTACATTATATAAATCTCAATACCAGACAGGTGGGTGCGTATTAAGCATCATTTGTGCAAAATGTACGCACGACTTTCGAATTCAATCCCAGAAGTGATTTTGATATGAAATTGACATTGATTTTATTACAAAGTTAACAATGCCCTGCTGGCGGTGCACGCATATAATGTATATATGTGTGAACTCTCGGGTGGGCAAAAGTAAAATTGCACTAATTTTGACGTTATTTTACTAATCTCGTGAAAATAACGTTAAAAGTGGGGGAAGGTTATTCAGGCATCATGTGGTGGCGTTGATAGCCGAAAGACAAGGGCACATGCACCAATCAGCCGGTGTCCCGATGATTGAGTGCTATGTGCCTTATGTCCAAGGCTTGATGCAAAACTACTATCGAGCCGGGGGTCTCATCGGAAGCAGCCTCTCTATCCCTATGGGGTAGAGGTAAGGTTTTCTACATCTTACCCTCCTCAGACCCTACCATAGCATTGCTATTGGTGGGATATACTGAGTACGATGAGTACGATGACAAAGTTAACACCAAAATCTTTCATATACTGTTAGCATGTCTTATACTTGGTTTTAAAAACCTTGAGGCGCGCGCATCACGTATGTGATGGGCGTGTCTATGTACAACCAAATCTGCTATACATTTACCACCAGAAGTTGCATGTCTCATATGTTTTACATATAAACCTAATTATTGAGTAGACCTTTCATAATATCTTCACGCCTTAGGTTTTTTCAATTACATATTATAGGGGTGTGCATGGGTCGGGTTGGGCACAAACAACACCAAAAACCGAAAATTCGGGTTGAGTTTTTGAAAACTGTTTGGCTTTGGTTTTTTTGTTTTTGGCCTTTCTGGTTTCGGTTTGGTTTTGTTACGGTTTTACCATTTGGGTTTGAAAATTTTGTGCAAAAAAGGGCCAAAATTACGAACTTGCGCTCAAATCTTTTTTGTTAATTAGTAATTAGTTAATTATTATACATTTGGGCTAGTGTATTTGGGTAACACTGTCTAATAAATTCTTATAAATCACTTAAAACTGAAAACTAAAAAAATCCATAAATTCGGTTCTGTTTTTACGAAAACATGAAACAAACTGTCAGTTTTTGTTTGGATTCCATTATTTCGGTTCGGGTTTTCAGTCGCAGATCATTTATTTTCAGGCACATCCTTATTACATAAAACCTCCCACCGTCCCACGAACCATAATTTTGACCCATCACATATAAAACAATCACACATGGGCTTGAGTCTTTGAGAGAAGGTACTGACTTCTTCAAGAACAGCAGCCAAGTCCTCTCTTGTTGGAGCATCATTAACATCGATTCCAAGAAGCCTTCTTCGCTCGACTTCTCTCGGGTCCTCAATCATCACCGTTAACTTAACCTAAATGTTCCAATCATAAAATCACATTAAATATCGATTGCAAAATCTTTGTAACACAATCCAAATGTTCTAGAGAAACAGAGTAAATTGCATAGCACCATTGGAACTTATTTCCAATTGTCCTCCGGTTGGTGAAATCTTACTAACTTGAACTACAATCAACATACATACTCTATTTTAGACAATTCATTATCTGATTAATTAATTAAATAATTAATTAATTAATCCTAATAATGCAAACATTGCAAATCCAGTAATTCAAAACATAGAGAAAGTCAAAATTTAATATTATAAGCGCACGCCCATCGGGTCTCCAGGATGCTTTATCTCGTAGCCATTTCAGTATTTTACTATCTTACATGGTATCAGAGCCCCCGTAGACTCATAATAATCATAAACCTAATATCGAAAACAGAGGTGTTACCTCACTAAAAAGCATGTCTCTGTTTTTCTTCAAAAGCTCCAAAACCTACACAAACAACCATTATCCATAAAACCAAGCATGGGTTTTGTCTATTTCCACTAAAGAATCATACCCTTTTAATTTGGGCAACATATTCAAGGTCTTGAGGATCTGGGTCTTCATCATCTTCTTCATTCTCTTCATCCTCTTCATCATCAATCTTGGAACTTGATTCTGCGGCAACACTCAACTCAGTTCGAATATCTTCACTGCTAGCACCAACAATTACGCGAATTCTGGTCCTAACCGTCGTCTTGCAGCTCAACAACTGTCTATTTAGGCGGGGAAACGAGATTGAGAGGTGGCAAATTGGCGGAGATGAGGTGGAGAATGTGTAAAGGGGTAGTGGCAATTGAGATGAAGGTTTTAAGGAAGACATTTCTGGATTGAATATGTTGGATTTTGTAATTTATGAAATTGATAGGGTGGTGTTCATCTTCCTAAATTGGGGAAGTTTAATCAGACAGTCTCATTGGCTTACGACCATTGCAGAGGGATATCCTCTGCATTGCAAATTGATAAAATTGGAAAGTTGGGCCTGGCCCAAAACATATGAGTCCATGTTTAGTTAGTTGAACAAACCAAGTATTGGAAACAAGTTCCTTTTGGTTATTGTTATCAAATTAAACTAAAACATAATAATAATAATAATAATAATAATAATAATAATAATAATAATAATAATAATAATAATAATAATAAACTAAGAGTGAACAAACAAACGAAAATAACAAGCTCTTAAGACCAAATTGTCTGGCAAAAGGATGCACTAAAGATCAAGACACTTATGTTCATAAATCCAAATAAAACAAGCCTGAATCATACAAAAATGTTCGCATTGCTACAAACTGGAGATGTAAATCTAAATCGGGGGTGGATGGATGAAGGATCGTAGGTCTTCTTCCTTGGATCCTAATGCGAGAGATCTCCTCATTTCGTTCTCAAATCGTGAAGGAAACACTAAGAAACACAAATATGAAAGCCTTCCCTTCAATTTCTTAACAAACCGACTTCAAAGAATAGGTAAGAAACTGAGGATTTTAATTTTTCTACTCGACAAGTTCATTGTCTCAAGTAAAACCGTAAATTGAATATTTGCCACGATAGTCGGATATCATGCACTTCTGACTTGGTATCGACAAAATTTGGTTCTATATTTGTCATTTTTGGGTTGGAATTACACCAACACAATTTAACGGGAATCACTCACTGTTGTTTTAAAATAAAATCTACATATAATTCTTCATACTCCCCACTTGTGCAAAACAATAATATTAACTACCAAGATAAATTTAATGAGGTCCCAACCAAGACACTTAAGAAATGAGATCATTATAAGAAGAAACACTAATCGACCCCGGCAGATTACGGATAATCTGGGGGTTAAATAGATGTTTCCCACGAGGGTTAGGTCCGGCAAACATGGTTGTTCTTCTGATGACCTGCAAAACAGACACCGTGAGCTCGTCACTGAGAAGGGGGGGGGGGGTACCTCCTTGTGACCACCATCCGGCGTGAGAATCAGACTAGATTGCTCTTGAATATAAGTGTATATTAAGAGAAATGACTAGAGCAGATATCAGATAATATATGAAGATATAAGATGATGATACCGTTCCAAGGTGTTGGAGTATTTATAGCCGAAGGTAGGTGTCCAATAAGGTACAGCCGGCTGTATAATATTCCTTTTCTACCAACTGTGGGCTACGCACGTGCCGTGCTGGTGGTTGGTGGGTAGGCAGCGGCTGATAGTGACATGGCCGGCTGTGTACTATTCCTTTTCCACCAACTGCAGGCTATGTACGTGCCACGACAAGGGTTGGTGAGTAGGCAGCGGCTGATAGTGACATTAAGTACTAGAGCGTGCTGCTCGTCGTACTGTTGTCAGTGAGCTGTCGCAGCTTTGGTCAGATCTTTTGTCCATACCTTGGCAGGTATAGTACAAAAGGTCCTCCAGTAGCGTACGGACTGGCTCATTTGGGCGGGAGAATTCCCGGCTTTGGGCGGGAGTATTCCCAGCTTGCTCATTCCCTCTTCAGGTGACATTACTGAATTATTTGAGAGTTAGTGCCTTGTGCGTGTAGCCTTGCTGTTAGTGCGGGTAGCCTTCCCTGATGGCTAGTATCCGCAGCTGCGGGAACAGGCGGAGTACGTCACCATTGGGAGGCTTTTCCTGCGGGAACAGCTTGCGTACTGCGCGTAAGAACGTCATCTCTCTGAGCATGGTTGGTCCTGCGGATCCAGTTGGTCTTTGCGCAGACGTCCCTCTTTAAGGTGAGTCTTGCGAGTTCAAGTGCGCAGACGTCCCTCTTCGAGGTGAGTCTTGCGGGTCCAACTGCGCAGACGTCCCTGTTTAAGGTGAGTCTTGCGGGTCCAACCGCGCAGACGTCCCTGTTCAAGGTGAGTCTTGCGGGTCCAACTGGGCTCTGCTGGGACCTACCTCTTCAAGTCCCCCCAGTCCAATGTTCTTCTCATGAATTGTTAATAAGTGAGGTGAACTTTTGGACTTAAGCAAGGGGTTTTGAAAAGGGTTTAGTTTTAAGGTTTTCCATGGGGATTCTTCCCGCGGAAGTCCTAATGTCACGTGCATAAATTCCCGACTTTTCTGCTTGATCTTTGGGTATGATGCGGGTAGGTCTGTAACCTCCTCGCAAGTCAGGAGCGTTAAGTTCCACTTGTGTAGATTCTCCATGAGGTTTTGGTAGTTTTAAACATAGTGATCAATTATGTTAAACAACCAATTCCATCTTGGAGCTTCAAACAATCTAGTTCTCAACGTTCCCGCTATGCGGGGATGTTATTTCCGTTTCCGCAAGCATGGCCCAGAAGATCCTTCTTGGTTTCAATTCCCTGCGAGTGCTAAGTATGTGAAGGGTTTTGCCTTGACACTGTACCCGTACTCGTCTTATAGTTACTTTACTTCCAAGGTATTGTTGGCTTCAATTCCCTGCAGGTGCTAAGTATGTGAAGGGTTTTGCCTTGACACTGTACCCGCACCTGTCTTATAGTTACTTGGTTGCCAAGGTATTCTTGGCTTCAATTCCCTGCAGGTGCTAAGTATGTGAAGGGTTTTGCCTTGACACTGTACCCGCACCTGTCTTATAGTTACTTGGTTGCCAAGGTAAGGGGGTATAGTCCCGCTTACTTTTGAATCTTTTTGACTTGCGTTATAAACGTTATATGACTTGCTCATTCATTTTTTAGTTTAACTTAGCAATTTTCCCAGTATTTTGAATAAGTTAACCTTTCAACGCGCGGTTGTCAATAGGTTAATGTTCAGTTTCCTCTATCATGGTTGTGCGGGTAGGACCGTCACTTTCATTTAGTAGGATGACCAAACTTTACCTATAACTGACCTGCGTGAAGGTTTTCCTCATCTTTTCCTTAGAAACTTTTGCCGTTTTTTGTGTTTATGCGGGTTTTGCCGCCGTCCACACGCAACGACTTCTTTCCATATTTATGCGGTGAATACCGGCATATCCGTCCGGAAAGTTCATAAGTATAAATGTAAAGCGATCAACACAATGTGATAAAGGAGAATCATTTCCATTAGAAGTGGCTCCAGCCGTTTCTTTATAAGTTTGGAATTGATCTACATGTAACATTTGCGTAATTGAGCTCCATTCCATGTTCTTGGGACGGGAGTGCCATCGAGCCTTTCGAGCCAGTATGCGCCCTTTCCCAAGACTTCTTTGATAGTGTATGGACCTTCCCAGACCGGGGCCAACTTTCCTGGGCGCTCTTGGTTCGAAGCCTCGTTGTTACGCAATATGTAGTCTCCTACATTGAAGTTGCAGAGTTTTACCCGCGTGTTGTAGTACTTTTGCATTTGTCGCTTGTAATTATCTTCACGCGCTGCGGCTAAGTCTCTGCGTTCTTCGGTTAGCATGAGGTCTAACCGTCTTTCTGCATTATTGTCTTCTGGTTGAATCATGACCCTTGGTGAGGGTAGACCAATTTCGACCGGGACCATGGCTTCAGTGCCATAAGTGAGGCTGAATGGGGTTTCTCCCGTGCTTGCCTTTTTCATTGTTCTGTTTACCCAAAGGACGTGTGGAACTTCGTCCACCCAGCCGGATCTGTGTTCCAGGAGTCTTTTCTTTATGCCGTCTACGATGCTCTTATTTGCTCTTTCCACCTCACCATTACCCTGTGGGTGCGCCACTGAGGTAAAGGTGTGGGTGATTTGAAGTTCTTTCAGCCACTGTTGTAGCTTCTTGTCAGCAAAGTTGGTGCTGTTATCGCTCACCAAATTCTGTGGAAGTCCGAAACGACAAATAATAGATTCCCAAATAAATTTTTTGATATGTTTTGCGGTTGTTTGGGCTAATGGTTTTGCTTCTATCCACTTGGTGAAGTAGTCGATGGCTACCACTAGATACTGAACGTTCCCTGTTGCTGTGGGAAATGGGCCCGTCACATCGATGGCCCACTTTTGAAATGGCCATGAAGAGGTGACTGGAACAAGTTCATTCTTCGGGCGATGCGTGTTGGGCGCGTAGAGTTGGCAAGACCTGCACTTTCTGATGTATGCCAGCGCATCCGTAAGCATCCCCGGCCAAAAATATCCCGCGTTGTTTAGCTTAGCTACAATAGCGCGTGGACCTGCGTGTATCCCACAGATGCCCTCATGTACTTCCCTTAGGAGGTAGCCAGCATCTTGGTCGTCTACGCATCGTAGGAGTGGGCCAAGAAAGTTACGTCTGTAAAGGATGTCATCGATGAGTTGATAGTTCAGTGCTTTACAGCGTAGTTTTCTTGCCTGTGTTTTTGACTCTGGTAGTATACCCGCCGCAAGGTAATTTATTATTGGTGTCATCCACGTTTCTGTGCCGGTTTGGATGACACAGATTTCCTTGTGCGGGACTGAGGGTGCTCCCAGGAGTTCAATGCGGATGTCCTTCCCAAGTGGGTGAAGGCCAATGATGCAAGCTTGCTTAACGCATCCGCAGATTTGTTTTCGCTACGCTTGACGTGTATGACTTTACAATCGTTAAAATCGCGCATAAGGGTTTTTGCTTGCGCGAGGTACAGGGCCATTGTGTCATTCACGGCCGTGTATGTCCCGTTTATTTGGTTGGATACTAACATGGAATCCACGTGGGCTCCCAAGTTCTTCACTCCCATCTTCCGCGCAATTCTCAGCCCGGCCAAGAATGCTTCATACTCAGCTTCGTTATTCGTACTTGGAAAATCCAGTCGAATAGCGTAAGTGTATTCTTGGCCTGCTGGGTTGGTTAGTTTCAACCCTGCGCCTGAGCCCTCGTTGCTGGCTGCTCCATCAGTGTAGAGTCGCCAGACATCATCGATGTCCTGTGCTGGAGAGGGTTGAGCCTCCTCCTGGCACTTTTTCTCCCGCGAAGCGGGGACTTCTGCAATAAAGTCGGCCAAGACCTGGCCTTTTATAGCTGGCCTCGGCTTGTACTTTATCGCGTATTCTCCCAATTCTATTGCCCATTTGGCTAGGCGTCCCGACAATTCGGGTTTGCCTAGAACATTTGCGAGTTTGAAGTTGGTGAGAATGGTGATTGGGTGACCTTGGAAGTATCGTCTTAGCCTGCGTGAAGCCTGTACAAGTGCTAAGACTAATTTTTCCAGGGTAGATTGGCATCTGGATGCCTTTTCGCTCGACTAGCAGGACGGCCCCGGTTGCTCTATCTGTGGCGGAGAGGTATAGGATTAATTCCTCCCCCGCTTCTGGTGCTGTGAGCGTTGGGAGTTCGATCAAGCGTGACCGAATTTCCTGAAAAGCTGCCTCCGCTTCTGGTGTCCAGCGGAAGTGCGTTTTCTTTAAACAGTTTCTCAGCGTTGACACGAATGGGAACGACCTATCCGCATGGTTTGCCAAAAAGCGGTTAAGGGTGACTAGGCATCCATTCAGTGTCTGAGCTTGCTTGATGGTAGTAGGTGATTCCATTTTGATAATGGCTTCGACCTTTTCAGGGTTCGCTCTGAAGCCATCTTTAGTAACAATGACTCCTAAGAACTTCCCTTCTTCCATCCCAAAGGAACACTTGCTCGGGTTGAGCTTCATGTTTATCTTTCTGAGCGTGTTGAAAGTTTCTTCGATGTCTTTTAACATCGTTTCTGGGTCAAGGCTTTTGATGACCACGTCATCCATGTAAACTTCCAAGTTCCTCCCAATTTGGGCTTGAAACTCTTTGTCCATCAGGCGTTGGTATGTAGACCCGGCATTCTTAAGTCCGAATGGCATCATTTGATAACAAAATGTGCCATCGGGCGTCCGAAATGCGGTTTTGTCCTGATCGTTAACGGCCATGTGGATTTGATGGTACCCCTTATACGCATCAAGGAAGCATTTAAGGCGAAACGGTGCTAACGAATCTACCTTAAGATCAATTTCGGGTAACGGGTAACAATCTTTGGGGCATGCTTTGTTCAAGTCTTTGAAATCTATGCACATGCGCCATTGTTTGTTAGACTTCGGTACCATGACGGGATTTGCAACCCATGTTTGATATCTGCTAACGCGTACGATGCCCGCGTCAAGGAGTTCCTTGACTTGGGTTCTACACGCGTTAGCTTGTTCCGCCCCCATTACTCTGCGCTTTTGTATGACTGGCGTAAAAGCCGGTTCACACTTGAGCTTATGCTCTGCCTTACTTCGGGGTACACCACACTTGAGCTTATGCTCTGCCTTACTTCGCTCTTGAATATAAGTGTATATTAAGAGTAATGACTAGAGCAGATATCAGATAATATATGAAGATATAAGATGTGATGATAAGATATAAGATGATGATACCGTTCCAAGGTGTTGGAGTATTTATAGCCGAAGGTAGGTGTCCAAGAAGGTACAGCCGGCTGTATAATATTCCTTTTCTACCAACTGTGGGCTACGCACGTGCCGTGCTGGTGGTTGGTGGGTAGGCAGCGGCTGATAGTGACATGGCCGGCTGTGTACTATTCCTTTTCCACCAACTGCAGGCTATGTACGTGCCACGACAAGGGTTGGTGAGTAGGCAGCGGCTGATAGTGACATTAAGTACTAGAGCGTGCTGCTCGTCGTACTGTTGTCAGTGAGCTGTCGCAGCTTTGGTCAGATCTTTTGTCCATACCTTGGCAGGTATAGTACAAAAGGTCCTCCAGTAGCGTACGGACTGGCTCATTTGGGCGGGAGAATTCCCGGCTTTGGGCGGGAGTATTCCCAGCTTGCTCATTCCCTCTTCAGGTGACATTACTGAATTATTTGAGAGTTAGTGCCTTGTGCGTGTAGCCTTGCTGTTAGTGCGGGTAGCCTTCCCTGATGGCTAGTATCCGCAGCTGCGGGAACAGGCGGAGTACGTCACCATTGGGAGGCTTTTCCTGCGGGAACAGCTTGCGTACTGCGCGTAAGAACGTCATCTCTCTGAGCATGGTTGGTCCTGCGGATCCAGTTGGTCTTTGCGCAGACGTCCCTCTTTAAGGTGAGTCTTGCGAGTTCAACTGCGCAGACGTCCCTCTTCGAGGTGAGTCTTGCGGGTCCAACCGCGCAGACGTCCCTGTTTAAGGTGAGTCTTGCGGGTCCAACCGCGCAGACGTCCCTGTTCAAGGTGAGTCTTGCGGGTCCAACTGGGCTCTGCTGGGACCTACCTCTTCAGTCGTATACCTGATACCTTCAAAATACTCGTCATAATAAAATCCCTTGTTAATTAGACATTGAGCATAAGAGAACCTAAATGATAACATTCATACTAGGATCCACGAAGTGATCTAAATCGTAAATGTATAATGGATTCGATCACTGATGTGTGTGAAGTGTATACACTTTTAGATGTTATGTTTTTCACGCAGTTGGGCCTTAAAATAACAAAAATGATTTTCACCTAAAAAATAACTACACAATAGACAAATATACCAAATATACCAGGTATTGATTCATCGACACGAGAGATATATTTGTAGTAAACCATTTTCATTATCTAGCCGGTAGAAAAGAGGGGATATGTGAGTAGTGTGATTAAACTAAATCAACCAACAATTAACCTACACAAAGCTAGTAAAGAAAGAAGAAGATAATCAAGGAAATATATCACTTAGATTTCAAATCCACCAGGCAAAACAGTAGCAACATACAAATTTTTATGCGGAGAACATTTTGTACACATGATAAATAGAAGTAGATTAGGCCCGTCAAGGCCATCTAATCATATGATTCTTTGCAAAGCTAAAACGATAAACACACAATATACACTTAAAACACACACTAAAGAACTAATGATATAATTAACTCGATGTGAAAGGTGGATTTCATCATGGGTACCTAAATCTCACAACTCTTTCAAAAGTTAATACGATAAACATATACTAATCGCCTTGAGGCAAAAAGTAAACAAAACATACAAATACTCTTTAACTACAAAAACCATATCTCGAATATATAAACTATCAACTTATGCTAATAACCATAGATTTAAGTAAACAATCAAATAAGAGGACTTATTAACGTATGAAGTTTTTTAAAGAAGTTTTCAAAAAAATGTTTGGATTAGCTTATATGTTGGAGAAAACCAAAATGACTGAAAATGACATTCTTTTTTAAAAGGAGTGTAATGGGTTTTGAGGGTTATAGGGGTGTAATAGGTAAATCAAACTCATTAAGTTAATAAGTTACATATTTCTAACTTTTCAAAACCCTTTTATTTTGCCTTCTCCATAAGTTAAATTCATAAGGCCTTATGGTTTGCCAAACATCTTATACACCTTATTAACTTTTTAAAAAGTTTATAAGTTATAAGTTGATGAAAATAAGGAATCCCAAACACCCCCTCACAACAATTACAATGGTTTTTTCAAACATAAGGATGAACTCTTGTCCAACTTTCCTAAATATTTAACCCACATTCACGGTACCTAGTCAAAAGCCATAGTCCACAAACAAACATATGAAATCTACGAATAAATGTTCCAATATATACAGTTTGTTGGTAATTGTGAACTGTATTCACAAATTGACGAATATAAAAGGAT
The DNA here is from genome assembly GCF_021521415.1 of Bidens hawaiensis. Lineage (NCBI taxonomy): Eukaryota > Viridiplantae > Streptophyta > Magnoliopsida > Asterales > Asteraceae > Bidens > Bidens hawaiensis. The sequence goes on from NW_027496540.1 coordinate 127,029, forward strand.
CTAAGTTGACAAGTCGGTCAAATTGGTTTAGTTTCTTAATTGTAATATGATTAATATGGCAATGTCTTGATCACATTATTAGGGTTAGATTATAAATATAGGGCTGGTTAGAGGTTTTAAAAGTGTGATCAACAAATAATTTTAATAACGAGTTTTTAAGTCAGTTTTTTTTGCAGTAATAAAATGTTTGATTGATCATGTTCCTTGAAGTGGTATCCAAGCTTGGTGTGACCGTGGCCCAAGCTCGAGGTACTCTGTATTGATACCAAGATTTAGCCACTGCTTGGAAGTCTGTCATCGTCGTGAAGAGATCTCAGCCGATCATTTTTTTACAAAGAGAGATCTACAGAGGGAGATCTAGGGTCAACCAATCAGAGATGCTAAGGAAGATCTACGGAATATTAATCGACTCCTTTAAGAAGTTTCTCCATATTTTGTTTCTTAATTCCAGGAATCGCAGAACCAAAGTCGAATCAAACTTGCAGCCCAAGTTAGCGACCATATCAATGATCAGAAGACCGGCGCTTAATTTTCTCGGTTAAACGATTAAGATTACGATTTCAAGTTGGAAGTCAGATTTGATATGCAATCTGAAGGACTAGATCAAGAACTGATGACGATCAATGCCGGTGAACAAGAAAACTTGAGTTACAGTTACCTTTTTCAAAATTACGGGGGGATTGTTGGCAATTCTGAACCGTATTCACAAAACGGTGAATATAGAAGAACCTAAGTTGATAAGTCAATGTTGGTTTAGTTAGGGCTAGATTATATAAATATAGTGCTTGCTTAGAGGCCTTAAACGTGTGATCAACAAAGATTTATTATAACGAGTTTTTGAGTCAGTTTTCTTTTACAATATGAAGAGGTAGGTCCCAGCAGAGCCCAGTTGGACCCACAGGACTCACCTTGAAGAGAGACGTCTGCGCAGAAACCAACTGGATCCGCAGGACCCACCATGCTCAGAGACGTGACGTCCTTACGCGCAGTACGCAAGCTGTTTCCGCAGGAAATGCCTCCCAATGGTGAAGTACTCCGCCTGTTCCCGCAGCTGCGGATACAAGCCATCAGGGAAGGCCACCCACGCAGCAAGGCTACACGCACAAGGCACTTAGCTCTCAATAATTCAGTAGTCACCTGAAGGAATGAGCAAAGCCGGGAACAATCCCGCACAAAGGCGGGAGGGGGAATACTCCCGCCCAAATGAGCCAGTCCGTACGATACTGGAAGATCTTTTGTACTGTACCTGACGAGGTATGGGCAAAAGATTTGACCAGAGATACGACAGCCCATTGACAACAGTATGGCGAGCAGCATGCTCTTGTACTGTATGTCACTATTAGCCACTACCTACTCACCAACTCCTGTCATACCACGTGCATAGCCTGCAGTTGGTGGGAAAGGAATAGTACACAGCAGGCCTGGTCACTGTTAGCCGCTGCCTACCCACCAACTGCCAGCATGGCGCGTGCGTAGGCCACAGTTGGTAGAACAGGAATACTATTCAGCCGGCTATACCCTCTTGGAAACCTACCTTCGGCTATAAATACCCCAAATGGTATGATCATCTCATCTTATCTTGTATCTTACATCTTATACCTGATATCTGCTCTAGCAATCTCTTAATATACACTTATATTCAAGAGCAATCTAGTCTGATTCTCACGCCGGAGGGTGGTCACAAGGAGGTACCCCCCCTTCTCAGTGACGAGTTCATGGTGTCTGTTTTGCAGGTTATCAGAAGAACCATCTTTGCCGGATCTAACCCCTCGTGGGAAACATCTATTTAACCCCCAGATTATCCGTAATCTGCCCGGGGTAACTTAGTGTTTCTTCATTGGCGCCATCCGTGCATAAAAGCTAGAACTTCATTTCTTTTCAGTTTTTTCAAACTTCTGGAAAGATGGTTAAAGAAACTCCGGTAACCACAACCCCAGCTACTGAGGGGAATACCGGCGACTACACAGTTCTTACGAACACTACCCCGGTTACCCAAGCCGGGGCAAGTGCAGTAAATTTTACGAACACTACACCAGTTACCCAAGCTGGAGCAAGTGCAGTAAATAATCGCTCACTGGGATTCACCGATACCCAGTCAGAGAGACAACGAACGAGGCTCCCCCGCCAAACACTCGATGAAGTTAAAGCGTGGGCGGAAGCACGTCAAAAAGAATTCCAAGCCGAGTTGGATGAACGCTTACGTTCACTCCAACAGCCTGAGGAATTCGGAGAGTACTGGGACAATGATTCGGAGGAATCCGATAGTGACGCAAACCCTCGTCATAGGGCGAAAGGGAAGCGTAAGGAAACGGACTCCCAACCGAGAAGGCGTTTTGGAGAAGCCTTCAAACCAAAAAACGCAGGTGGAAACCCACGTGACTTCTCCAAAACATTTACACCAACTGCTGCAAAGGCGGGAACGTCCAAATTTGCAAGGGACATTGCGGAAGCAATCGTCCCGAAAAGTGCCAAACAGATGTCCAACATCGGCACTTACGATGGTATATCTGATCCAGACGATCATTTGAACAGGTTCATAGCGGGGGCAACCGTCAGTAGTTGGACGGAATCTACGTGGTGTTACATGTTCCAAATGACGCTTGTTGGGGCAGCTAGAGCGTGGTTCGATCGTCTACCTGTCCACCACATCTACGATTGGGAAGACTTCCAGCAGAAATTTAGCCAACACTTCAGCCAACAAAGAAAGTATACCGAAGAGCAATGGACAATCCTCAAATGCATTCGAGAGGAAGATGAATCTTTGCCAGACTTCATCACTCGCTTCAACTCAAAGAAGCTAAGTCTGGGTAATATTAGCGAAGATCTTGTTCGTGCTGCTTTCATCCAGGGCGCGAACGACCCAGAGCTCATCCGCACCTTAACAGGTAAGGATGGCATGCCATCCACATGGGATGCCATCATGACAGCAGCTAAACGCTTTGCGGAAACGGAGAAGCAACTGGGTAGAGATCTCCCCCAGAGCACAAACCTCTACACCCAGAAAACAAGAGAAGACAACGTCCTTACCGCCCGACTAAACAAAAAGTGGAAGCTAGGCATTTGGCAGTCAAGGGTAAACTTTGACACCTCATCCTGCTTGCAACATCGGTTAGGCGGAAGGGATAACGTACAGTCGAACCAGAACTCCAGATGGACGCCACTCACCAAAAGCGTCACCGAGATATTCGCCACTGAGGAGCTCCCATGGCCAAAGGCTCCAATAATCCGACATCGTCACAATGCTGATCGGAGCAAATACTGTGACTTTCACAGGACAAAAGGCCACAACACTGAAGAATGCACAGACGTAAAGGACATCGTCGAAGCATTTGTCAGAGATGGGACGCTCGCACACCTCGTGGCGTAACGAACGCTGAGCAGGCTGATGCGTGTAGAACCCCAGCTGGGGAAAACACGAATAAAATTGCAGCTTCAATGCCGGAGACTACATACTGCGTAAACAACGAGATCCCGAACCAGGTGCATATCGGCTCGATGGCACTCCCATCCCAACAACATGGAAGGGAGCTCAATTACACAGTTTGCATGTAGATCAATTCCAAATTTGTAAAGAAAAGGCCCAGAGCCACTTCTAATGGAAATGATTCTCCTTAGAACATCGACGCTGATGATTTTACATTTATACTTATAAACTTTCCACACGAATATGCCGGTTTTCACCGCATAATTACGTGGAAAGTCGTTGCGTGGGGAAGGCGGCAAAACCCGCATAAACCCAAAAAACGGCAAACCTTCACGCAGGTCAGTTAAAGGTAAAGTTCAGTCATCCTACTAAATGAAAGTGCCGGTCTATCCGCACGAATCATGATAGAGGAAACTGAACACTAACCTATTAACAACCGCGCGTCGAACGGTTAATTTATTCAACACTGATGCCGATACTCACCGCATAATTACGTGGAAAGTCGTTGCGTGGGGAAGGCGGCAAAACCCGCATAAACCCAAAAACGGTAAACCTTCACGCAGGTCAGTCATAGGTAAACTTTGGTCATCCCACAAAATGAAAGTCCCGGTCCTAACCGCACAAATCATGAGAGGAAACCGAACCTATTGACAACCGCGCGTCGAACGGTTAACTTATTCAAAATACTTTAGAAAATTTCTAACAGAAGAATGAGGAAAACCTCCACGCAGGTTAGATGTAGGTAAAGTTTAGCCATCCTACTAAGTGCAAGTGACGGTCTTACCCGCACAATCACGAACGAGGAAGCAAAACTTCAACCTATTATCTACCACGTTCAAAGGTTAACTTATTCTAAACACTTAGAAAATTTCAAAGGAAAAGATGAGGAAAACTTCCACGCAGGTCAGATATAGGTAAAGTTTAGCCATCCTACTAAGTGCAAGTGACGGTCTTATCCACACAATCATGAAAGAGGACGCAAAACTTTAACTTATTATCTACCACGTTGAAAAGTTAAATTATCTAAGTACTAAAGAAATTGCTAAGTTAAATCAGAATATGCGTGAAATAAAACAAGGCAAGGGATTGGCAAATAATCTTTATTCCATCGAAATTCAAATATTACAAAGATTGCTGGGTACATACCCGCATACAAAAGAAGCTATACAAAAAAATCTACTCTAATGGTGGAAAGGGATCTTCAGGATCAAGCCTCAGGACCACTTCCACTTGGACCCGCACCATCAGTAGAGTGTGGCGGTTCAAGAAAAGCTTTAAGGATAGCTAGCCCATCATCAGCAGCGGCAACTTCGTTTACCTTCTCCACCACCGGATGCGGGAAGGCGGCATACTGATTCACTGCTTGGTCATATACAGCTTCAGTATCCACATCAAATAAAGGGAAGTTGGAAGGCGGGATGCCTTTCTCAACGAACCCTAGACCAAGCAGGAAGCCGGCCTTTTCCCCATCCTTATGAGAAGCGTTGAGGGCTGCGCTCATAGCATCGTCATAAGACGTATCCGTGAAGACCCGATGCACAACCTACAAAAAAAAAATACAAGTATCAAAACCTTTTCTATTTACAAAGAAAAGCGTAAAGACATTATGAAGTTAAGCTTACCTGAGACAACGCTTCTCGAAGAAGCCATTCCTTGGCAACCAGAGCCTCTTGGAGGGCGGCTTGAGCTTGGTTACGGGCGCTTTCGGCTTCACTTTTATTGAGGTTGGCAAGCAACACTTCCTTTGCAGCAGCCTCTTCAACGCCCTTTAGCTTCCGCTCAGTGTGGTCAAACACGCCCCTCTGGTCCAAGATCACTTGGAGCTTCTTGGCGTCTTCCATCGCCAAGGCATCATGAGCCTGTTGGAGCGCCTCTAGTTTGGCTTTAAGTTCCTCATTCTCGAGGCGTAAAGGCTCAGCAACAGCTTCAGCCTTGGTGGCCCTCTCGGTTGCGTTCCGTGCAGTTTCCTTAGCCAGCCGAAGCTGTTCGTTAACAGCTTGGGCAGCCTTGGAACGGGCCTCGAGCCGGGCCTGAACTTCAACCTCGAGGGCCTTGAAGGCCTTCTCCTTTTCCGCAGCCACTGCGGTAAGCCTCCTATTCTCCTCCCGGACAGCCCGCGCCTGAGCTACTTCTTGGATCCGAGCTGCTTTTAACTTGTCGTTTTCACGACAAAGCAGCTCGACGCGCGGCTGCATCCGGGCCAGGAGAACCCGAAGCTCATTGGTTAGCCTACCCTCCTGGTAGCTAGCCATGGCTTCCCCCAACGCACCACTGGGAGCTGCGTGACGAGCCCACTCCACGCACTCCACAGGCGTGCGAAGGGTTGTTCCTCGGCGGATGTTCCATCGTGGAACATACACTTCATTGGAATCCGACACTGCAAAAAAGCAAAAAGCAGTTAGGAAAAGATGATATATAAAAATAAAAAAAAAGGCCAAAAGAACCCTACGCACCTGTAGGGTCGACAACAGGCCGATAGCCGCCAAACCCATCACCTGAACCCAAGGGAAATCCGTCCAAGAGGTCAGGCAGATGGGAAGGAGGCAGAGGTTGGCGAGAAGCCCCAAGCATACCTGAAGGATCGGCGTCGTTGCCGATGACGGAGGAGGCATGGTGAAGGCCGCCGCGGTAGTAGAAACCAACGGAGGTGAACTCACCGTAGGTGAACTCACAACCGTGGTCGCCGCTGCGGAGTCCGCAGAAAAAGTAACCGCCGGCTCAGTGAAAGATTCAGTAAATATGGCACTGACAGCCGGCGGTGATGTCATCACAGTTGGAACAGTTGGCTCAACTAGGTGAGCAACTGAACCAACTGAAGCAGGCGCAGCCGCCTGGGTCGTCGCCTCAGGTAGGCTGACCAAGCCTACCGTCATGGGTCCGGAGGTACTCCTCCCCGCTCCACCCTGGAATGCGGTAGCATCCACGCCTGCACAAGGAAGATAAGTATTAATGATGGAAAGCTATGAAGTTAAAAATAAAGGAAGTTTGTACTTACGGGTTTTCTTGAGCCTAAAAGTGCGGACAGGCGGGGACGTTTGTACTTACGGGTTTTCTTGAGCCTAAAAGTTCACCTCACTTATTAAAACACTCATGAGAAGAACATTGGACTGGGGGGGCTTGAAGAGGTAGGTCCCAGCAGAGCCCAGTTGGACCCACAGGACTCACCTTGAAGAGAGACGTCTGCGCAGAAACCAACTGGATCCGCAGGACCCACCATGCTCAGAGACGTGACGTCCTTACGCGCAGTACGCAAGCTGTTCCCGCAGGAAATGCCTCCCAATGGTGAAGTACTCCGCCTGTTCCCGCAGCTGCGGATACAAGCCATCAGGGAAGGCCACCCGCGCAGCAAGGCTACACGCACAAGGCACTTAGCTCTCAATAATTCAGTAGTCACCTGAAGGAATGAGCAAAGCCGGGAACAATCCCGCACAAAGGCGGGAGGGGGAATACTCCCGCCCAAATGAGCCAGTCCGTACGATACTGGAAGATCTTTTGTACTGTACCTGACGAGGTATGGGCAAAAGATCTGACCAGAGATACGATAGCCCATTGACAACAGTATGGCGAGCAGCATGCTCTTGTACTGTATGTCACTATTAGCCGCTACCTACTCACCAACTCCTGTCATACCACGTGCATAGCCTGCAGTTGGTGGAAAAGGAATAGTACACAGCAGGCCTGGTCACTGTCAGCCGCTGCCTACCCACCAACTGCCAGCATGGCGCGTGCGTAGGCCACAGTTGGTAGAACAGGAATACTATTCAGCCTGCTATACCCTTTTGGAAACCTACATTCGGCTATAAATACCCCAAATGGTATGATCATCTCATCTTATCTTGTATCTTACATCTTATACCTGATATCTGCTCTAGCAATCTCGTAATATACACTTATATTCAAGAGCAATCTAGTCTGATTCTCACGCCGGAGGGTGGTCACAAGGAGGTACCCCCCCCCCCTTCTCAGTGACGAGCTCACGGTGTCTGTTTTGCAGGTTATCAAAAGAACCATCTTTGCCGGATCTAACCCCTCGTGGGAAACATCTATTTAACCCCCAGATTATCCGTAATCTGCCCGGGGTAACTTAGTGTTTCTTCACAATAATAAAGTGTTTGATCGATCCTATGCCTTGACATATTTCCAACATAATATGTTTATAATTAACACTCAGTTTGAAATTTCATAAAGTTAGAGAGAAGTATATACATTTATTGAAGAACAATTATAGCTTTGTCATAAACCTTAGCATAAACATCACAAAAAAGTTGCATGCAAGCCATCTAATTAAAGTGATATAAAGTACTTAGCAATTAATATTATTGTCAGTATTTATTTTTGAATTTTATATGTTTTAATTTTGTTAAGGTGTCTTAAGATTTTGATCAAGCCATTCTTATTTTGGTGGGATGGCTTTGATGACTAAGGTGTAGAATATGAGGTTAAAGGTTCGACCTTTATAGAGTGTAACATTTAGTTAAGAAAAAGTCTTAAGATTTAAAGTTTCATTAGTTTAGATAAAGAAAGTTGACATTACTTAATAAATTCAAATTATACATATATTTTTACGTAAGTTTTACATAACTTAATTAATGCACGTATCGCTACAATTATTTTAATTATTCATCATCAAATTGTTATAGTATGTATCGTCCACGAGGTTAAAGGTTTAATCTTTTGAGTTGTTCGTGCTTTCTAAATCATAAGTGACATGACTCTTTGCTCTCAAGTCTTGAAAACGACGTTGTTGAAGCAACATACGAGCATGACTATGAGCAAAATTGGTTGATGGTCGAGCACAAATAGTAAAGGGGTCATGATAAGCAGTTGTGAGTTGTGATTAATTTAAATGTGACCAATATCGCATCAGATACAAATGTCATATACGTTTAATGTTAGTATAATACAAACCGAATTGACCCTTGCACAGTAAAATGCTAGCATCCCAATTCACTAACCAACTTGTTAAATTGTTACTTCGTATACTCATATACATATTTATACTTAATAAAAAGTTAAATATTTTGTCATTTGTCACTATTATGTTAATCCTCGCAATCTCTAAACCTATCTTAATTAATTAAATTGATAATAATATATATGCCTATGAAAACAAAAAAGGAAGATAATAAAAGAAAATATCGACTCTTGCATACTTACCATTCCTAAAATTTATGCTTTAAAAATTGTTAATTTAATACTTACTTCCTAGTTATTTGCAAATATTGAAATTTATAATTATCTCATCCTTTATAAAATACGTTATTTAAAATATATACATTTATTAAAATTTAAATAAAAGTATTTATTTAGCCTATGTAGCACACGAGTTTCTTTTATAATTTTCGTATTTTAATGTAAAAAGTCATTCTATTATCAACAGGGGCAGATCTAATTAGCTTGGGCCTTGACCCACCTAGCCTTTTCGTTCAGTAGCGCAATTTTTTTTAAAAATTCAAACAAAAAATTTAAGCGTTGAGTGCTACCTATCCAGATAAGGTTGTTCAAGATACGCGGCCCACCCAGATTATTTGCTCAAGATATGCCACTTCTTGTCAATATATGATAATGCCAATGAGCTTGTGGTGGAGCGGTAAGGAAAATACTTGGTGTTCTATATGACTCATGTTTGATTCCTGCCCTATCATTTAGTTCGGCGACATTAGGTGACGTTCACCAGTTAGATCCTTGAGTTGAACGTGTTTTACCTCACCACACTGGCGCACTGTCATGCCTTCGGGTGAATGTTCATTGGCGTTGACCTTAGGTGAGGGTTTTTCCCGGATCGGAAGACGAGTGTATCCCGATATGATAAATTTAGCCAGTATTAAATTTAAAGGATTCGTTGGCTGCTCTAAAAATATATTTATGATATTTTATGTCTTATTGTATTGCGAAAACCCTCATAAATTTTCATAAACTACCCGAATACGATACGGGTCTCAACCTAGTGATTATATAAAACATATGTTAACAATAACAATTTTTTTTACTTTTTATTTGTTAATATTAGCGTATAACCAAGGTATTAAGTCGTCATGGTAATGAAATGATTGATAACATGTGGTGGAGGTGGTGATTTGAATTAACGGCGTGATTGCTGTTAGTTAACCTTAACCTCCTTCCCAGCTAAGCCACGTGGGAATATAATCTGTTCACAGACAGGTCACAAAATGTTGGTTTCACAGGTCACCACTGGGCCCACACCGGGTCCCATTTGGGTGAACGCCAGCTTTCAAATTTCTGTTATTCTTCCTATGTTACCCCTTGACCTTCAATCATGTATTAATGCCAATTGGCATCCTAACTGTTCCTACATATACCACACTCTCACTTCCTCTTTATTTTATATCAAATAGAATAGAATAATATTTATGCCATTAAAGATTTGCCAGATATTTTTACATGGAAGTAATCTTCATACACCACTATTATAATTACTGTTCGTGTCTATATGACTTGTATAGAGCTAAAGGGGTTGTATAGGTCACACATAACTGACATGTATATAAAAAAGAAAAACCGGTTTTTTGTAGCCTATACATCCCATATAGCCTTGTACGAGTCATATAAGACTTTAACAACTCAAATAAAGTCTGACAAAAACTGGCAGAACTCATGTCGTATCCTGTATAACCCTATACGAGCCGTAGTGTGAAGATCCATGTTAGTATATTAGGATTGTATGCCTTTGTTCTATTAAAAAGTAGCATAATTTATAATTATTATTTCTTTTTTATAATAATAGGACTTAAACCTCACCTCTTGTAAAGAGAAAACCCTATTCTAACACATTATATATATATAGTTAAATTCATGTGAGAAGGCAAAATATAGAATGAAAACTCATTTGAGTTTTAAAAACCCGCGAAAACCCTATGTAACATCGTTTTTTTTTTGTTACATGTAATATATGTTGTAACATTTAATACAAAACATCGAAACATTAAAAAAAAATTGTTTTGCTATTTTTTAACATTTTTTTACTAATTTTTTTATATGTTTTTAGAAAAGAGAAAAAGTTATATTTATGTTAACATTTTTTATTAACTTTATTTGTGGACCACAAGATTTAATCTTTAATTAAAAACATGTGGTTAAGAATGAGTTTTTAGAGTTTTCACAACTCAAGTGGGTTTTTATTTTAACCTAAACCATATGAAAACTCATATTAGTGTGAGAAGCGTGAGAAATAATTAAAACCAATCAGATTTTTTCTTTCCTTTTTCTCATTTAATTAAATGTAGGGGCATATTAGTAAAGATCATATTTTGTTTTGTATTGATAGTTTTTTTGAAGTTTCAAATTATCAAAACAATTATTTTATATCCTATATTTTTGTTAATTGTTAATTTAAAAATTAATAAACATGAATATCGAAATCATGATTCCAATTACGTATATTTGCTCATATAATAATCAAAACATTACATTTCATAATCGGATTACAATCAATCATCATAACTAGTCCTCTAAAATAATTTTGGCCACATATTCTTTTCTTAAGATGATCAGTTATTGCTCCTGCTTCAGTTAAGTCTTCAGCGAAACCATAATCCTAATCCCTACACATAGCGTCACACACAACCAACAGATCATCAGTGGTCATATACAAAACTGTAATATACCTATACATAGACACAAAACCACACAAAGATACACCTACGTATATTTACAACACCTACAGATTAACGCATACATAAATTGTAATATACACAAATAGATCAACATATAATATAATATACACTACACACCCTATACATAACATAATATATGCTTTAACCTTTCAAGAAATACACAACCTAAACATTATATCTACCACACCCAACGCATAACATAATTTATGCTTTAATCTTTGAAGAAATACACTACCTACACATAAGATAATACATACTACACACCCTACACATAAGAAAATATATACTATACACCTTATACATAACATAATATATACCTAGAGTTAAACCTACACATAGCATAAAACATAGTGCACACCCTACATATAGCCTAATATATACTAAAATTAACATCTCCAAGAAAATATATATAGTAAATCCTAAACTATAAGGGCCTGTTTGGTTGGATGGAATCCTTGGGATTTTATTGGAATTGGAATTGGAATTTAAATTCCATTCCTTAACTTGTTTGATTGGCTAATAGAGACTTTGGAATTTGATTTCAATTCCAACCAAATCCTCCAAATAATGGAATTCAAATCCCTCAACATCTAGATGGAAAGTTGAATAATCCATGGAATGTTTGCAACATTACCAAAATATCCATGGTTTCCTAATCTCCACCGGCCAACTTTATCTCCGGCCACCACGACCAAACCTAATTCCGGTGACGTTTAACCACGTTCTTCCGGCTATAATGTTACCTGAGCATCGCCGCCATCCCCTTCGTTTTTTCCGGCTATAACATTTCCGGCCAGACATGAACCACCGAAAGCTCAGATTTTCCTTGACCGATTTTGATTGCCACTGGTTGCCGGAGATGGGCGGGTGAAGCTCGCATCCACCTATGGTGGACGGATCACATATTCCAGATCTAGGTTTTCATAACCCAGTAACTTATGAGATTAAACAAGCTGAAATGAGAGAAAAGAAAGGGAGAGATTGAAGTGAGAAAGAGAGAGGCAGGTTGTGGCCGGAGATGGCTGAAGGTGGTTGCCGGAGATGGCTAAAAGTGGTCGCCGGCAATGGCTTAAGGCAAGTTGCATGTGGCTGTTGCCTTACCAAAAAATAAAGATGGGATGATGGTGGGTAATACATGTTGTTTGGAAGGGGCAATTTTGTTTTTTTAAAACATTTCTTCATTCCAATTCCATTACCAAACATACAACCAAACACACATTGAATTTTTAAGAAATTCCAATGAATTCCAGTTCAAATTCCATTTCCATTCAAATTCCAATTCCAATTCCTAAACATTCTATGAACCAAACGCACCCTAACATTGTCATTCCTACATTAATTGAATTTATACCAAAAAAATATACTCTTTTTATTTCCAAATACAAAGTATATGAATTTAACCATACATTTTTTGTTATCTACAAACTAATAAGTTCTGCTATATTTGTAAGAAAAAAACTTCTGCAAACACATACTATGTTCTTAACACAATATGCTTTGAACATAAAATCCCTACATAAAACACCAAATTGAAATTTCTATGTAGGTACTCAGACTATGGAATCACTGATGAAATCATTTATTCTATGAATAAAGAAATAAAAAGAAAAAAGAAAGAAAACTCGAGCCTTTAACGTGATAGTACCTTCACACGCAACACCTAAAACCAATTTCTTTCAACCAAGTGCAAACCTATCTTCCACGTCAGAATGAATCTAAAAAAAATGAAGATTTTATGATTTTTTTGAAGTTTGGAACGATTTCTCGTAAATGAAATTTTTTTTGTACTGTTTGATATTAAGAAATGATAAAAGCTAAAATTTTGGGCTGTGATTATGATAGGCACGTTTTAAACCTTCCATCTACAAATCAAAATACTATAATACCCTTTTGTATTAAAATGCATTAAAACTACGAAGCCAAAAGGAGTAGCGATTCAAAAAGGAGTAGCGACGCAGCTTGTTGCCCGCTTGCCTTCTGTTTCGATGTAATCCAATAAACAATCATATAAAAAAAATTTAACAATGAAAAACACTTAAAAGTAAGTTTCCTTTTTTAAAAAAATAATTACTATATTGTCATATTTAATGTAGGCCATAGATTAAATTTAAGGGCTATAATCCACTTCTCACACTAATATGACTTCTCTTCCAATTAATCCTATATATATATGATTTTGTGTAATCAAACCTAATACCGTTTTATATAAACCTTTTTACTTTGTAATATATCTCACTAGTGTATATATGCATATATTAATTATTAGTTAGCAACTAGTTTTATCTAGTGAAAAAGATATATGCCTTATGATTCAATGGTTGTTGGTTTTAGTCTTAGTTGCGATATGAGATGAAACAGAAGAAAAGCATTAGTTGTTAAAAAAAATTAAAGTACCTTGATTTTCAAATTTCAGGTTCCGTGTCTATTCCTTCTACTAATTTACTTGTCTTTTTTCTTTGATGTGACTATGATAATTTCAACATTAATGAATTAGAATCAATTAGTTTAAGTATACATCTACACAGTTAAACTTAATACGTTTTTTGATTTCTTATAATTATTGTCGTCAATGGGACTTGAACCCAAGACCTATCAAATCCTCCCAACTCAATGTGTTTCAAAGTTTTGTCTGTCATGCATATGCTTTATATATTGTATTAAATTTTTATTTTCTGGAATCACTGTTTAAAATTTTTAACTGACATCTAATCTATATTAATTATGTTGGGTTTTAACAAAATTATCAAAGTGAGAAAACCTTACTATTACCAAAACGCAGCGGATATATGTTTTTAAATCTTGTTAATATAAAGTGTATAAAACCAATTTTATACATGCAAAACTCAATCCCGGATCCATATACGAAATACATACTATCAAACACATGCATGTCACTATAAGTCCATGCATGTCAAGACCACCTTTCAAATCCAAGGAAGTATGAAAGAGATGATGAAATGGTTGGCTAGAACTTCAAAGAGGAGTTCCTCAAGCTTGTATACTCCAAGCTCTTGTCAAACACCCTTGGTTTAGCTAGGATTTTGTTCAGAATCTTCTTCCTTCCCTTGGCTCCTATTTTGGCCGAAAATGTAGAGAGAAAAGAGAGGAGAAAGATTTTGTGATACTTGTGAAATTATGTCATGTGAAAGGGAGAGTCTTGTGGTCTTTCAAAGCACCACCCAAAGGTCCAATGAGAGTCCTTACATGTTGCCACTATCTTTTGAAATAATAATAAACTAACCATTCCTTTATTTTATTATTATTATTATTATTATTATTATTATTATTATTATTATTTTCAAACCTTCCATATATAACTTATATATATGTATATATTTTATGTTATAAAAATAGTTACATTGTGTTATAAAGATAACACAATATGGGCAACATGCTAGGTAACATTATTCACATATTGTTACTTAACCATCTTAAATAACACTATGGAATGCTCTCTCTAAAAGTATAAATCATCCATATGATTTATTCATTTCACAAGTATGTTGTATTTAGAAACCCTTTCCAAATAACATAAGTGTCAATATTTATTTACTATGATCACATCATAAATAAACAAATATAATTGGTGTTTGTCTAGCTTGTTATTGGGTATGACCCGACTTGGATCATAACGTACTAGTCACATCAATAATAATATGTATCTTGGGCAGATCGAGACCAACAATCTCCCACTTGCACAAGATACATAGAAGATTGATGCAAGCAGTAAATACCGCCTAACTACGGTTTACTACCCCTAATATGCATGACAAAGTGCCATTCAATAACATCATCCCCTTCAAGTCCTTTACTTGAAATGATTTAGGTGAAACTATCATTTATCCTTTTGCCACGGATGTCATGTCAAATCCAGAGACACAGAGTGATCATTCTCTGTTGATTTAACTTAGCAGGCCTTAGACATCTTACTCTCAACGAATAAGAGGGACAAATCCCCTCTTGACTACATACGTCTCACACAATCACCTTGTACTATACCTGATCTTAGATGTGACATCCCTCGATTTCGGGTCAAATTGTATTTATTTTGTATTTGTTTTTATGTTGTAAACCGACCCGATTTATATCCCGAACATTTCAAATATATAAAATATTGGATTTTATGTTACTAAAACATTCCCGCTTGTCTAATTTGAAAAACCCCTTTTACGGATTCGAAAACGGACTTAAAACGCTCAAGATACATCAAAAACGAACTTCCGTACACAAACCGACGTGCTAACCAGCAGCAGCCCCATTTTTGTTTTTTTTGTTGTTTTGTGACTTGTCTTGACCCCTCTTGCATGCAAACCTTGATATCACACCTCATGCTTGACCCTTTCAACCCGCCCTATATACACACCCCTATCCCCTTTATTAATCCTTGCTCATTCATCTCTTTCTCTTCCAATTCTCAAGCATTCAAAGGTGTTCTTCATATTTTTTTTGGCAGTTTGACTTTCCAAAGTCAAACTAACCATAGTCTTACATTATAATCAACTTGTTAACACTTATTTATACTTGAAGATTGTTATACAACATATATATAATAGCACCCTTTGTACCTTCGGTGGGCATTTCTCCGGTCTCGGTCGGTTAAGTGTCCGACCCATAAGACAAAGCTACATGGAGGACTCGTAGTAGTCCTTGATTATATATATTTTCCTCATCTAACTATCAAACTTGTTATACTTGTTTAACTTCTGCTCATCTTAGTTCTATTTTACATTTTGAGTTCCATGGTTATGGGTTTGTAGAGACTAGCCTCGGTTATTCCGTAAATAGCTCCAAACCGGAAGCCGAACTCTTGTTTACTAGTTTGCTTAAATAGTTGTATAAACATGTTTTATGTAAGATTTGAGTTTCTAAAATCATTTTAATTAGTTCCATGGTTATGGGTTTGTAGAATCTAACCTCGGTCTTATCCCGAAACAAGATCCGAACCAGAAACCGAACTTTCGTTTAAAGACTTTGTTGTTGACTTTTTGTATGTAAAACTTTGGTATTATTATTTATAAATTATTTTACAAGTTCTATGATGTTTGGACATGTGGTAACCATTCTTGGCCTTATTCCAAGATAAAAACCGAACCAAACCGAACTAAACCAAGT
The DNA here is from genome assembly GCF_021521415.1 of Bidens hawaiensis. NCBI lineage: Eukaryota > Viridiplantae > Streptophyta > Magnoliopsida > Asterales > Asteraceae > Bidens > Bidens hawaiensis. The sequence continues at coordinate 143,199 of NW_027496540.1, forward strand.
TTACTCGCTTAAGACACACAAGTGTGTTTTTAACCATTAAAGTTTATATATTTCTTTAAAAATACTTTATAAACTGATTTTAATTATTTTCACAAAGTACTCGGAATGTTGAATCCAACTTGATCTTATAACAAAGTTTGGATCGATTAAACCGAACACTCGCTTAACGGACGTTGTTAGTTCTAAAACAATAGAACTACATACTTGGTTAAGTCTCTTTAAGATTTATTGAGTTATCCCGTACATTTATTATTTTGGGAAAGTTGACTTTGGGTTTGGTCAAGTCACCAAGACCCGAACTGACCACCCGAACACTCGTTAAAACCCGTTTTAGTATCTATATTATAAAGGAACTTGCTTTCTTGCATTTTACCCACCTTATTACTTAACATAGGTTGAGTAAAATTAAGGGCTAGATACTTTAACCCGGTTTCGAGCAAACTTACATTTTTAAAGGACTATTATTATAATTTCTTAAAGATTTACATTTTAAACCTTAAACTTTAAATTGTTTACATTTCTTATCATTTATTTTCGTTTAAAGACTTCCAAGACAACTTTTCTAATACAAAACTTCTTCTCATTTAGGCTTCGTTCGTTAAACTCATCGTTCTGATTAATCTCCAAATCATCAAATCTTTCAAGTTTATTACTTGAATGTGAGTACTTTCATCCCCCGTTTTCACTCTTTTATATTTTGGGGGTGACATTGCAAACTTATTCAAATCCAAATGATTTATACTTGAGTCTTAAACCACAAACTTTATTGTATACTTTACTTAAATAAATGCTCAATTTGGTGATTATATGCTTATATGCTTGAGTGCTAATGTGTTTACCGCTTTTGGATGGTTGATTCATAAATCCGAGTATATCTGGCATCCCCTTATAGAAATGTGTTGTTAATGTATTCTTATTAACGATTTCATACAAAATCCGAGTATATTTGGCATCCCCTTATAGAAATGTGTCGTTAATGTATTCTTATTAATGATTTCATTTATCTAAATTGTTGCTATTATTTATTGTTTTGTATACAAGTTGTGGAATTTCATATTATATATCTATTGTTCAAAAACTATGAAATTGCTCACCAACCTTTGTGTTGACAAAATCTATTTATGCAATGTTACAGGTTTGACTTTAGGTTGACTCGAGGACTTGTAGAAAAAACGTTATCGAGGCTATTAGGATATTAGCAAAATGAACATTATATTATTTACTATGATTTGAATTCGGTTATTGTATGAACAAGTTATGTGACTCTTTGTGTTTTTATGAATCTAAATGAGTTGATTAAATATTGTCACTTAATAGTGTCGGGTGCGATGAACAATCGGTTGCGCCCTGACGTTTCCGTCATGGTCGGGGTGTGACATTAGACTTATGTACTGTCATGTTTCAGAGCAGCGAAGAACTAAGTCAAAGTATAATAGTTGGTGAATATCAAGACCCAATATGTATCTCAGGTCGGAGGATACTATGATATTCACCTTTTACTCAAATTTACTTATGATCAATCACAAAGATACCATGTAGTAACATTTGAGAGCGGGTCAGTCCAATATTTATATCCCATAAATATCTATAAACCTTGGCAGCAACCTTTTGCTCTATATTCATATCTTATGAATATCTACCAATCCAAGTTCATAATAGTCTTACCTTCATATTTGTTCCCACAAATATGAGCGACTACGGACATTTAGAATAAGTAACTTATTCACGGATTTAAACATGCTAAAATGGAACATAACTCAAAATGTCATAATGATAAACCATAATCATATGAATGAGTGAAAATAACAATTGTTCCGATATCCAAATACAAAATTAGATCATATCCAATCACTAGAATATCGAAGTCCTAAGGCACAAGTGTGACCTTCATGCTTTGGCCTTTCAAGGAGCTTCATGAGTGGATCCGCAATGTTTTGATCGGTGTGAACTTTGCGAATACATATATTTCCTTTCTCAACTTCATCCCTTATGTAGTTGAACCTCCGCTCAATGCGCCTCGTCTTTTGATGAGCATGAGGTTCCTTGATTTGAGCAATCGCACCCTCGTTGTCACAAAAGATTTCTAGAGGGTCCTGAATGGTACGGACCACCCCTAGGTCGGCAATGAATTTCTTAATCCACGCAACTTCTTGAGCTGCCAATGAGGCGGCGATGTATTCCGATTCTATGGTGGAAAAAGCTACCACATCTTGTTTCGAGCTCTTCCAAGAGACTGCCCCACCATTCATAATGAAAACATATCCCGATTGTGATCGAGAATCATCTCGATCGGTTTGGAAACTCGCATCCGTGTAACCTTTTACAACGATTTCCTCCTCACCCGAACCATATATTAAAAACATGTCCTTAGTCCTTCTAAGGTATTTCAATATACTCTTAACCGCCATCCAATGGCTACTTCCCGGATTATGTTGGAATCTACTTGTCATGCTTAAAGCGCATGACACATTCGGTTTAGTGCATATCATTGCATACATGATGGATCCCATAGCCGATGCGTATGGGATCCCATTCATTTTATCTTGCTCTTCCTTTGAGCTTGGACATTGAGACGCACTCAATATCGTTCTTCTTTGAATAGGTACCAAACCTCTCTTAGAGTTCTCCATCTTGAACATTTTCAAGATTTTGTAAATGTATGCACTTTGGTTTAAACCTATCAACCTCCTTGATCTATCCCTATAGATCTTTATTCCCAAATTATAGGCGGCTTTACCAAGATCTTTGATGGAAAAACAACTTCCAAGCCATGCTTTTACACCTTCCATGGTTGGAATGTCATTTCCAAATAGTAGTATGTAATCAACATACAATACTAAGAAAGTGATGATGCTTCCACTAGCTTTCTTATACACACAAGCTTCATCACCATTCTTGATGAATCCAAATTTCTTAACTTCTTCATCAAAACGGTGATTCCAACTTCTAGATGCTTGTTTCAATCCATAGATTGATTTCTTTAACTTGCATACTTTATTAGGATGTTGTGGATCGACAAAACCTTTGGGTTGAACCATATAGACATCTTCCTCAAGATGCCCATTTAGAAAAGCGGTTTTGACATCCATTTGCCAAATCTCATAGTCATAATATGCGGCTATGACAAACAATATCCTAATCGACTTTAGCATTGCTACGGGAGAAAAAGTTTCATTATAGTCAATCCCTTGAGTTTGAGTGAAACCTTTTGCTACAAGTCTTGCTTTATAAGTATTCAAGTTTCCATGCATATCGGTTTTCTTCTTGAAAACCCACTTATTTCCAACCGATTTGGAATTAAGAGGTGGTACAACCAAATCCCATACTTGGTTGTCATGCATGGATTGCATCTTTACGTTCATGGCTTCAAGCCATTTGTCACAATCGGATTGTGACATTGCATCACGGTATGTGGTGGGTTCATCCAAATCTACCATATAGCATCCATCCATGAAAAATCCATATCTTTCGGGTGGATGACTAATTCTACCGGATTTGCGAACGTTTTGTGTATTTTGATCAACCATTTGATCATTCTCAACAACCTCTTGTTGATTGCTAGTGTCAACCAAACGTGTATCGGCTTGTGGTTCTCAATCCTCCTCGAGTTCCACTGGTCTACTAGTACTTTCCATAAGGAGCTTAGTTTCCAAGAACTCGGCCTTTCGAGCAATGAACAGTTTTTGCTCGGTTGGGTTGTAGAAATAATATCCCATAGAATCTTTGGGATATCCTACAAAGATACACTTAGTGGATCGACTTTCAAGTTTGTTTTGGGTGTTGTTCTTGACATAAGCCTCACAACCCCATACCTTTAAATATGATAATGATGGAGCCCTTCAATTCCATATTTCAAAAGGTGGAGTAAGTTGTGAGATGATCCCACAACTTCTAAGATGATCTTGGAAAGCATCACTTAGGTATTCACCTCCTCTATCCGAACGAAGTACTTTGATGGTTTTATCGAGTTGATTTTGTACTTCATTTTGGAAGATTTTGAACATTTTAAAAGCTTCATCTTTGTATCTTAACAAGTACACATACCCATAGCGACTATAGTCGTCATTAAAGGTAATGAAGTATCTTTCACCATTCCATGTCATTGCCTTAAAAGGACCACATACATCCGAATGTATGATACCTAATAAGTCTTTTGCCGTTTGGTTTGTTCCACTAAAGGGGTCCTCGGTCATCTTTCCTAACATACAAGACTCACATTTATCAAATGAATCACTTTCACTTGATTCCAAAAGACCATTCTTTTGAAGTGTATGTATGCGATCTTTGTTTATATGACCAAGACGACAATGCCAAAGATAAGTTTTACTCAAATCCATTTTGAGCCTTTCGGTGCTTGATTGGTATAACATGTTATCATAAGATGTGTTATTATGAACCAATTCATAAATGCCATTAGATGACATTGCTTTAAAATAAAATACATCACTCATGAAAACATAAATACAATCATCCATAAACTTAAAATCATAACCATATAGTCTTAGAAGTGAAACGGAGATAATATTCATAGTCAAACTAGGAGCATACAAAACATTATTTAAAATAACTTCCAAACCATTTGGAAGCTTCAAACTGTAGTCCCCTTGGGCTTCGACAACAACCTTTGCTCTGTTGCCCATGAAGAGACTAATATCTCCCTTCTTGAATCTTTCATTTCCTTTGAACCCCTGCAACAAATTGCAAATATGAGTTCCACATCCCGTATCCAATACCCATGTGTTAGAGTAAATAATATTAAGATCAACATGAATCATGAAAGTTGTACCCGAGGTTTGCCCCGCATCCCTCTTAGCTTTCAACTCTTTTAGATTGGTTGGACAATTCCTCATCCAATGCCCTATCTCCCCACATCTAAAGCACGTATCCTCCGCGCAAACCTTTGGCTTCTTTTCTTTCGGTTTGGGTGGTCCCACTTTCGCCTTTCCCTTGAACTTAGCCATGACTTGTCCCTTACCGTTGGCAACCTTTGCCTTAGGTTCCGGGTGATGCCTCTTCCTATTGCCTCCCTCATTGATCGTGAGAACGGGTAAAACCTTTTTACCCATTCCCGTCTCGGCCGTCTTGAGCATTGCATGAAGCTTACCAATGCTCTTGTCCCACCCATTCATGTTATAATTCATAACAAAAGTCTCAAATTTCTTGGTTAGCCCATTTAGGATCAAATCCGTGGCTAACTCGTTTGAGATGCAACAATTAAGGCGCTCGAGACGATCAATGTGGCTTTTCATCTTAAGCACATAGGAGGAAACGGATTGGGTTTCTTCCATACGACATGCATGTAGCGCTCGAACCGCTTCGAAGCGCTCCACCCTAGCTTGTGTAAGGAACATTTCCTTAAGTTGGGTGATCATGTCGTATGCCCCATGAAGTTCAAAATCCTTTTGAATTTCGGGAATCATAGTTCCCAACATGAGGTAAGAAACTTGCACGGAATCCTCATTGTGCTTTACCCAATTGTTATAGTTATCGGCATCGTCAATGCTAGGTTCTTCGGGAATAGGCTCGTCTATCAAATAATATTTCTTTTCTTGCTTGAGAACGATTCTCAAGTTTCGATACCAATCCATAAAGTTGGTATAGTTTAGACGATCCTTATCAAGAATAGATCTTAGTGATAGGTTGTTAACGGGTGGAATAATAACATTAGGTGGATTGTTGATTGTGGCCATCTACAAATATAACAAAGCTCAATTTTAGTATTTTCGATATCAATAATTAATTTTAATCGTTAATACCCTTTATGTCTCCTAGACAATTAATGATTAAAATCTAGAACCCAACGTTACATTCAAATAGTAGTTAGGTGACCTTTATCCTACTATTTAAATTAACAAGGTAGTCAATGTTTGACAATTGCAACCCTTTGCAACTTCTAGTTTATGCGATCGGTTAAACATTTTATGTTTAGTTGGCATGTTTAATCCCATCAACACCATTGTATACCATGCTTCGGTGACCCTATTCACATGGTTTCTAATTTAAGTCGTCCTACATACACACGTGTGAGATTACACATACAAGTGGTTAGGTGACCTTTATCCCACAAGTATGGTAAACCCACCTCAAACTCACAAGTTTCCTCCAACATGGTTAGGTGACCTTTATCCCATACTGAGTTCCCAAGTGATTCGAGTGTTGTACAAAAGGATGATGTTCGACTTATTTTATAAAAGGGATTTTAGTTTTCTAAATTCTAGGTTGGAAAACCTTTTATGTACCTTCCATTTGTATGCATTCAAATGTATGGTATTTAGTTGAAAAACTCATTTTCAAAATTTCAATTAATAAAACCCATTTTATTATGAAATCATTAGACTTTAATAAAACCAATTTTTATTACCTAACGATTTCTAAGGAACCAATTTTATGCCAGTTGTTGATTTTAAGTAGTTAGCAAACCATATTGCAATAACACAAACAAAAGAAAATCAACCATGCAAGCATAAAACATACAACCACAAGTTCATAACCATAGCCTCCTAATATTGACTACGCTTGTTGACCGAAGACAAGTGTGTCAAAAAGGTCTTTCCTAAGGGACCAGAAATGACATAATCTTGTGTCGGTGAACTCCCACTTGATCCCACATCCAAATGCTCCAAGTGTTCACTCCCGTGTTGTGGTCTCCACTTTATTTGGGCTTCCATCCTTGCATCTTCTTTTACAAAATATGTCATAATACATTTTTCTAGTAAAAGAAATGCATCTAATCTACTTATTATTACAAACCAAATGAATGAATAAATAGATTACAACCCCAAATAAATATTACAACCATATCGAATGAACAAACAACCACTTGAATGAACAAACACATCAACACAATCATTCAACCAAATACAAGGCCATGGCTAGGTTATGAACATCTATTACACATCCAAATATGTAATAATCCAAGACCAAAAATTGGTTCCCCTTTCCCTCAAACTTTCGGCCCAAATAACAACCAAACCGAAAGTTTCGGGTTTTTGTCTAAACAACACAATCAATCATCCAAATGACTTACTTTTTCAAGATTACCACATGCATGTAAAGTATAGCCTTGAAAAACCATGGGGTAACCAAAACCCCTAAAATTTTCGGCCATATGGTAAAACCACACCATAAACCCGAAAATTTTTGGGTCGAATGAAGCATGCATCCGTGTAAGCGGCTCTTGATGCCATTGTTGAGTTTTAACAAGATTATCAAAGTGATAAAACCTTACTATTACCAAAACGCAGTGGATATGTGTTTTAAATCTTGTTAATATAAAGTGTATAAAACCAATTTTATACATGCAAAACCCAATCCCAGATCCATATACGAAATACATACTATCAAATACATGCATGTCACTATAAATCCATACATGTCAAGACTACCTTTCAAATCCAAGGAAGTATGAAATAGATGATGAAATGGTTGGCTAGAACTTCAAAAAAGAGTTCCTCAAGCTTGTATACCCTAAGCTCTTGTCAAACACCGTTGGTTTAGCTAAGATTTTGTTCAAAATCTTCTTCCTTCCCTTGGCTCCTATTTTGGCCGAAAATGTAGAGAGAAAAGAGAGGAGAAAGATTTTGTGATACTTGTGAAATTATATCATGTGAAAGGGAGAGTCTTGTGGTCTTTCAAAGCACCATCCAAAGGTCCAATGAGAATCCTTACATGTTGCCACTATCTTTTGAAATAATAATAAACTAACCCTTCCTTTCTTTTATTATTATTATTATTATTATTATTATTATTTTCAAACCTTCCATATATAACTTATATATATGTATATATTTTGTGTTATAAAAATAGTTACATTGTGTTATAAAGATAACACAATATGGGCAACATGCTAGGTAACAACATTATTCACATATTGTTACTTAACCATCTTAAATAACACTATGGAATGCTTTCTCTAAAAGTATAAATCATCCATATGATTTATTCATTTCACAAGTATGTTGTATTTAGAAACCCTTTCCAAATAACATAAGTGTCAATATTTATTTACTATGATCACATCATAAATAAACAAATATAATTGGTGTTTGTCTAGCTTGTTATTGGGTATGACCCGACTTGGATCATAACGTACTAGCCACATCAATAATAATATGTGTCTTGGGCAGACCGAGACCAACAAATTATTATTAGTACAATCAAACATGTACAATGCGGGATTCGAATGCTTACCCTTTTGATTTGATGAGAGGAATAGATTATCACCCGGATGTCTCCGTGAAAACAGTCTTGTTTAATCGAGTTGTTTAATGGAGTCAATGTTTAACTGATACTACGGAAATACATTATGACAAGAAAAAAAAGGTATAAATATTACATAGTCAAACCCCTGCAATGGTTTTGAAACTAAAGTGTAAAATTGCTACCTTTTTATTTTTTTGATAAAGCCCCATTTTTCTTTTCATATGTAAACTTATTTGATATCATTTTATTTACGTTTATCTTTATAATGGTCATCTGAAAATTGTTATCTATTTTGCTTTTATCAAAAGCGATTATAAGTATTAGGAATATTTAATCACGGCTCATATAATGTGTGATTATTAAGAACCAACTTGTAATTATTTATGGGAAAATTTTGAATAAGCCTTTACAATTAAATAAAGTTGATAGCAATTTGCGATTATTTATTTTTAATACAGTTAAGAACCATGAGTGTTTGCTAACCACAAGCAACACGTAACTTTTAAAAATATAATTTCGATATAAATAATTAGAATGTAACTGTTAAAAATATTAGTATTGGCCATGCAGCCTATATATACATGACATGCAACTTCTAAATTTTGAACGTAAAGTTTACAAATTACCAAATAGGAATATCGAAACCAATATACATATGCTTTGGCATAACCTATAGTTAAAAAGGGAATACAATTGTTTGTTTTTATTATTTCTTATTAATACGTTTTCTAATATCTTTAAATAACTTACTTGAACTCCTTTAGCTATCTATGACATACAAATATACTGATAGACAGCATTGTAGAAATTGCTAGGCATTTATATGTGAGATAGGGACTAATGGATTAATCGGAATTATAAGATTAATCGGAATGAAATTTATATGCAATATTTCAAATATACACACGTACCCCAAATTTTATATATAAATTTTCAATTTTGACCAAATAAAGTCAATCCTGTATATAACAAAACCGATGTGTGATTAATCGAGGATTTATTGACGCCTAGACGTTTACAACCTTACTGATAGGGTGCAATTTATTATCGAATTACAAATTATTGTGAAAATAAAAACAAAAACAAAAACAAAAACTTAGATTGTTTAATATTTTTTTTATAAACAGTTAATATTTTTATTACTTTGTTACATCATAAATCAACAAACGTATGTTAATATACTAAAGTAACTAAATACCATTAAATTAATTTGTTAGTGTTTACAAAACTTTTAGATTATGCATGTGTAGGTAATATAATCTTAAAATCATTTACTAACGTATACGTATATTATATAAACAAAATTTGTCCATTTTTTATTTCAACAGACGAAACATTTCAACCATTTTTATTTTAAATTTTATGAATAAAAAGATAAATAATTATTTTCACTATTATAATAAAATAAAATATTAGAAATAATAAAATATCGAAAACGAGATTAAGGATGATGACATGATTCGAAGGGCAAATTGGTAATTAAACGAGCTAAGGTGGGGGAAGGTGTTTAATATAATAATAATGTAAGAAGAATAAAATATGTAGATGGGCAAAGGTTTGGAAAGCTCTTATAACTTGTGATCACATCCGGTTAATTACCACTCAATTTCAAAACTTGTATTCATCAACAATCAATCCACTTGTTCTCTCAGGTATCTTAGATTCTTTCTTTCTTTTCCATGTTTATTCATACCTAAGGCTACCTCTAATTAACCATTACAAGACTACTAACTTAGTTGATTTGGTGTCCTTTTTGTCCTTTGATCACGCTGGGCGAGTTCATCCCCTTATCGGTTTAATCAAGTATACGGCCGTGGTTGATCGATGCTATATATATATATATATATATATATATATATATATATATATATAAAGGATTGACATGTTACTATAATTAATTAATTCTAACTGATCTTGATTAATTTGTATTGGCATAGAGTCCAATTAGACGTGAGTTTAATTCTTGCTTTATTTGTGGATTTAAGCATGCATGGTGGATTTGTGGTTATAATTAAAATCTAATATATGGTTGTAGTTGGTGCAGGGTTGTATTTAAATTTGAAGAAAAATAGTTAAAGGAAAAAGAAAAACATGGGTTACTGGAAATCGACTGTGGTGCCAAAATTCAAGAAGTTGTTCGAAAAGAACAACGCAAAAAAGGCTGCGGCCGCCGAAGCTTGCAAGACCTTCGATGGCGCTAAGGTACGTAAAAGAATTCAAAAGAACTAATTTAAATGAGTGATTTTTTTACATAGATATTAAAATGAAAAATAATAAAAATAAGTAATGATAAATATAAAACATCAACGAATCATGAAATTCAAACTAAAAACAAAAAAAAATTAATTAAAAATTTGAAGTTAAATTCGGCTAAAGACACTTAATCTTAGTTGTGCTATGAGTTAGTTATTGATTTTGTATGGCGTATTAGTTAATAGTTATAGTATCCAATATTTATTTTGAATATGAAAATTAATTATTAATTCACACGCATATGCATATATGCAGGAGGATTATAGCAAAGAGTTTGAGGAGAAGAAGACAGAACTCCAAGCTAAAGTTGTTGAAATCTATGAAGCTTCTACTGCCGAAATCAAGGCACGTAATTAATTATTAAAAGAAAAATAAAATTAGATTATTTATATTTAATATAAAGACAACGAGAGTGATAATTGATTTCAAAATTGATCTAACTGTAGGCTGTAGTGAAGGAGCGCAAGGAGGGTGCCTTGAAAAAGGTTTCTTCGGCAGTAGAAAAGTTCCTTGAGGAACTCTCCAAAATAGGTAAATATATATGTTTTACACCTAGTTTGTTTTTTTGTTCTTAAATGATTATTTGGATACGGGTCCTTGGGTTAATCAGATTTAATTAATTTAAGATGATGGGTACATTCATGTATTTTTCTTTTTTTCTAGAATTTCCGGGATCGAAACCAGCTCATGAAGCATGCATCAAGTACGGACCGGCCTATGTCGAAGGACCTATCTTTTTTGTGTTTGAAAAGGTTTCAACTTTCGTGGTCGTTGAAGAGAAGAAAGAAGAGGTGCTGCCAGCGGCCGAACCAGAAAAAGAAGCGGCTCCAGCAGAAGAAACAAGCAGCAAAGAGAAGGAAATTGTGGTGGAGGAAGAGAAGAAAGAAGAGGTGGCGGCTGTGGTACCCGAGGTTGAGAAAACAGCAGAACCCAAGGCCGAGGAAGAGCCACCAAAGGCATGCTGATTGGGCTCTACATACAAAATGATGTGTGGTATGAATGGTTCTGTAAAAATTTACGTATTGGACAAATTTGTTATTCTTTCCTTTTTTGTAATACAGTGAAAACGTTTTGTTGGGTGTATTGGTTTCAACTTTCTTGTACATTAATGTTGTATAATGTGTATGATAAAACATAAATTATTCACCGTACGTTTATATATAGTTACTGGATTCCTACTTTCTCTTAAATAGTTTTATTATGTTAGTCTTGTGTTGAAAACTATTGAATGTCTACACGATGGGTAATAACAGTAAGGGCATCTCCAATATTCGGTTTTGAAATCCCTTTGAGGAGAGAGGGCGTAATATAGATGAGAGAAAGCATGATGAAGAGAGAGGGCAGCTCTTGTGCAAGGATGCTCAATACTGAGTTATGTACGATGGAAAGAAGAGACATGCACGATGGAAAAATTGTTGTGTTTCTGAGTTTCAATTAATGAAGGAAAACATAAAAGAGGTGTTCACGAGTTTAATTAAGCGTGGATGCTATAATAGATGTTAAAATCAAACCAAAAGATAAGGACGTATAGTATCTTAAATATATATAAATGAAAACTCTCTAATTTATCTCAAGTCATCAGATTGTTTTATTTGTAAATGATGGTTTCTTATGCATTTGACCCTAATTCACGGGTATGGGTCTCACCAAACCCAGATAGCCATTAAACGGGTTATAACATCTTATTATATTAAAAATTAATCTCACCAAATATTTGATATGAAAATCCTATAAAATAGGGATATACTGAAAATTAATATCCAATTTTTTTTAAAAAAAAGATATTATTTATAATTATGAAACAATTTATAGTAAAAAATAAGCGGGTCATGGGCCTCATCAAATCCAGATATCTTTTAAACGGGTTATAACATCTCATTGATTTGTGAAACATTCATCATAAAACTCTAAGTATATTATTAATTTCCTTACAATAAATAAAATTAAAATACAAAAAAAATTATATAAATATTAGAAACGTAAAATATAAAACAAATCTTATAATCAAACACTAATTTAATTTCTCAATAAGGATTTAGTTACGTTAACGATTCTTTTTTCTTTTAAGTTTAACTTAAATAAAAATTTTCACAAAATAATATCTAAATTGTAACAAATAAATATAAACGAATAAATATAAACATTAAGTAGATAATTCATTTAACGTTTCATTAAAAATGAACATAACCCGACATAAATTAATCAAAATAGGTTTAATTAAATTATTAACTTCTTACAATAAATAAACTAAAATCTAAAATAATACATTCACAATATTAGAAATGAAAATTTTAAACAATCCCCGTAATACGGGGAATAAAAACTAGTTAAATATATTGTAGTTTTATTTTTGGTTGATAATAATGCTCCCATCCTGCATTGATTGCATTAACTTTGTCTCCACTCTCCGGTAAGCTTTTCTACTATATAATCAAGGTTATCAACTTACGAAAAAGAAAAAAAAAATAGAATAAAAACATGAGCACGAAATAGGATGTACTAATACCGGCCTCATATTTTCAAGTTTTTCTTTTGAATGGATTTTCTTCTTTTATAAACAAAACAGAATTTAGAATTGAGGTTTTTCACAATTAAAATTATCTAATAACCATCTTTTTTTTCCTGTGTTCGAACCGGTAATGATACATTAAAACTTTTTATTGTGCCCCGGACGAAGTTAAAAAGTTATATTTTATAATTCACATATTTCAGATCTCTTAAGCAATTTAAAAACTTCAATAACAATTAATGAACAACTACTTTTTTAAATACTTTTAATTTTTTATATTAATATTATTTTTAGTGTAGTTTAATCACTTATACCATGCATATTAATGATTACACTTACGAAATTAATTTTTATATGCATCTAAACTTTTTTACACATGTAAATTTGTTATGTATATACATCCTAATTTGCGTGTTAGAAATTTATCTAAAAAATGACAAATCTTCTCTAAAATGATATTAGTATATAAAAATGTTGAAAAAAAATTACTGGTTGTTATGAGTTATTAATTTTTTAGAATTCGTACAGAAACTCAACCGATATATATATATATAGTTATACATGTGTATGGGTGACTATATATGTAGTAGAATACACCTTTCTATGTCATGCTTTATACGTTATTGAAACAATGAAACCATCGATATTTTAAAGGTAAGAAATGAAGCAATGGGTGACGTGACAAGACAAACAAAAATTTGAAGATAGAGATCGGTTGGTCGAAATCTCAGGACAGTACTTGTGTTAGTAACTTAGATTTAAGGTAACATGAGAGAGTATGTTTAAACATAAATTAAGGTATCAACTCTATTACTCTACTTTATTTATTATTTGTCAGCTAACTATAACAATAGATTTCACTCAATATATAGATGCTTTAGCTTACGATCAAGATTAGTAAGTGTTTAGAATCTTGATACGCTAATTAAGTTAGTTGTTATTGTTAGTTGAGATCGATAAAGACCACAACTTTAAAATGATTGTTGGTGTTGAGTTGAGTTGTTGGTTGACTATTGTTTTGGAGCGTGACGTATTTTAAACGATATAGGCCGGTGACCATTCAATTTTGAATGGTTTGAATTACATATTTTTTGTTACTAGATTTAAACCCTCACCCATGAAAAGTCTTAAGTCTAATCTAACACTTTAATACCACTAGAGACCATACACCCTTGGGTAACCAACAGAATGTTCTATTACAAATGAAGATATTACAATGAAGATGGCTGCGTTGAACTTTGACACAGCTGAGTCGGCGATTAATCAAGAACTGATCTTGAATATGCAGAATACAAAACAAGTATTGTTTCTTTTCAATTGTTGTTGTATGCATTGCAAGGAACAGAGGACACAAGTCCAATTTGGTTGAGCTGCACTATTTCAAATTGCACAAACAATGAATTTTCTTTTGTTTTTGACAAACAAAAACCTTCGACACTTTTTATTAAGAAAAGACCAACTCAAAAACTTAATAAACCTATATGAACCAAGGGTTTATATAACACCCTTGATTCGTATCCTACTCGTATTCAAAATACACAATTTGAACCCAACTCAAATAGGATTTAGGATAAGACTAACTTAATTAAAATAAGACTAGCTTATTAATAAATAATAAACGAATTATTATTTAAAATCTTCTCCAAGCCATCCCATGAGATTTACCGAACCGCCCTTAAATATGATCTCGTTTAACAGGCTGGTAGATAGAAGCAATGTTGTTGATAAACAAGCTGAAACCAAGCTTGCAAGGTTAGGAAGGGCATTGCTTCAAGCATGCCAGTTAGGGATGAGCATTTGGTACTTGGTACCGGTACCGAAATCGGTACCGATTTGGTACCGTCGGTACCGAATCGATACCAAAGTTTTGAGTTTCGGGACCGGTACGGTACTGGTATTTCCCGAATTTTTACCTTCAATACCGGTACCGGTACCAAGATTTGGCGATTTTCGGGATTGGTATTTTCGGTACCGGTACCGAGCTCATCCCAAATGCCAGTTGAGGTATGTTGCAAACTATGTACAATTGTACACCTGATTATCTTGCAAATGTTAGGCATTATCATGCATAACCTTAAATCATTATATAACATTTGAAAAGACCAATATACAATATTGATAAAATAAGCTTAGAAATGAAGAGAAATGAATTATGCTATAAACTGAAACTTGATGCCCACTTAGTGTGAAGTTCAAACCTTAAAACAGTTATGCTTTGGTAAGCAATTTTTAATTGATGATTTAACTTTAAACTTAGAGAATTTAGATGTGAAATTGTTAAACTTCTGACAAACTTGAAAATGGAATTTATATTAAATCAACAGCTACCGAGTGTTTAGGTAAACAACGACCAAAAACCAAACTTAAGGATGGTATTGGTTATATATACCACTTCTGCCGCAACCCCCAACCCAATTGGTGTTTATTAAATTATTTTGTAGCGGAAAACATCATCAGGACCGAGGTTAGAAAAATATCCTTTAATCAGAGTCAAGCACCTTTATTTTTATTCATAAAACTGGGCTCCAATCCCCTAATGTACAATATATTTACATATATAGGGCTAAAACCCTGTATTTGACAAAGCGTATTAAAACATATTTCAAAAGCTTGTGAGAACATGAAACATTCATTTGAAAATCACCGGAAACATGGTTGAAAATATTTGATCAGCGGAAATACTGGTGAGAACATTTATTTGAAAACAAACACATTTACAATACAACATTAAGGCAACGTTACACTTGATTGTCTTACAACTGCCCATGGGTACTGTGGTCATATCACTATTGGCCCTATACTCTCCAGATAGTGACGATCAAGTATAGAATAAAAGTAATGTGCACAAAACCCCCCACAGACTTGGTGGCTAGTTCTACTTTAATAACAACAAGAAAGTTAATCCTTGTACATCTAAAGAAAGTACTCTTGTGGGTGTGGATGATGAAGATTAAAGAAAGTACTCTGTTGAGAGTTCGAACCTTTCTATTAGCACTAGAAGTTTTGTTTGTGATATGAGAACACTGCCAAAAGTGACAAGTGGCTAAGAAAGCTAGGTGAAGTTTCTATCGGGTCGCAAAATGGGTTTGAGGAGGAAAATGTTTTTGTGCCTCAAGGAGTTGGATAAACGTGAAGATCTGTTGAATGAAACAATGGGGAGTGATTGTTGGACTTAATAGCTGTGTTCACGTGTTAAATGGGTTAGATGCAAGTCTTAGCGTGCAAGCAAATGTGGGCCAATAAGTGGTTAGGGGCAGTTTAGTCATTGCCTTTTTTTTAGTTATTAGATTTGTATTAGTTATTTAATTATTTAGTTTTCTTTTTATCATGAATGAGTCATGATAAGTGTGGTTATTTGTTTGGTTTAAATAATGATAGGCGATTGAGTCTTTTAGTTGGATTGTAATTTGATGTATTATTTAAAAGGTCCGTGGGTCATAGTTTTATAATTAATTTCGTGTATTCTATTTGTTCTAACAAAATATTCGATCTTTCTAATCTAAGGTTTCTGCGACTCCCCCCCCCCCCTGTTGATATTCCTTATTTCCTTGCTGAATTCGATCATTAAAAGTCATTAGTATTTATCCTTATATTATGGATAGACACACTTCCTAGGTAAAATTCCGTGGGGGGTTCTGATAATGCACATGGATTTTACTATGATCGCTTATGGAATTTACGGACTGTTTCAATGTAGTTAATTAGTGACCAATTTCACAACGATATTATCATACCCTAATTTGTCGCTAAAATTTTTGCATAGTGTTTAAATTAAGTGTTTTTCTGTTATTCCTATTTACAATTATATCTAAAGCCACATATTACCAATTGCATGCTACTATACTATACTAGTAGTAACACATGGACCTTAACTAGACACATTATTTATCACATGCCAATGTTGGCCCAACTTTCCAAAGAATAAACTGGAAGAGGGCTAAGTCAATGAAATGATTTGGCCTGCAACACCAATCTGCAAGGTGCTTATATTTTCTAACTATCGACGAATAAATTTTAATAATAACAAAAAACATTATTACAAGCTCAAAAGTTAGACAGCCTAGTTTCACGTTAAAACCGCACCAGTCTTCTTCCCATGACCACAAAGATCCGTCCACGGCCCAATCTAATCTTGATTCAAAGATAGCTAAAGTTTTAATTGTTAGACCATGGTTTATCAATATATATTTTATAAATTCCAAAATTTTTATTACAACACGCTTATTTTTATCAACTTTAATATTTTTAACGGTTTCGTCTATGGTTGTTGTGACGTATCGACATGAAATTTTTTAATAGTTTCGGTTTTTTTATATAGCGTTTATTATCAATGATCCTGCCAATGCAAGGGTTTGCTATTTTTATATAAAGTTTATCATCGCCCATTCGCCCCCTTCAAAGCTTGGGTTTGTGGCAAATTTTTAACATTAGCTTTTTTATTATTTTTTCACGGTTTTATGCCCTCTTCAATGTGTAGGTTCACAATATCGTTTTGTTTTTAGTTTTTTTTCACGGTTTTATGCACCCGCCAAGCATGAGTCTCAATCATAGTTTTCATTAATATAATCTATTGTGTATTTATACAAACTTTAAGAAATAGCCAACCAGGATGTTTTTAAATTGCATGTTGGTTTTAATGTATAGGTTTTTTATTTACCAAAGGTTATAAAAAAGTAATAAATATTTATTTGATTTCCATCATAATTAGCAATGGATTAAAACTTAAAAGTGTCAAGCAAGTTAACTTTGTCGCTATTTTGTCTGAGATGTGAAATACAAAATCCAAAAACAAAGTTGTGTCACTATACTTGATTAATGACACATAAAATTTGTTGTGCTTTAGTCATTTAGCAGCATATTCATTTTTCTTTTCATTAATTAACATGACCTCATTACATTGTATGTAATTAACAGTTAATTACATACGCAACTTCAAATCTATCAAACACACAAAAGATTAATTAGTGCATGTGAAATGTATTGGCTGTTTTGCTTGTGCAAGCATTTGCACCACCTCTCCTCATGGTGGATCTCTCAACATTGTGTTCTTGTACACACAACATCGCCACGAAGAATGCTTGCTTCACTTCATCGATTGGAACTTTTTTAAGACGCTCGTCCAAGATCTTCGCTACTCCTTCTTTCGACCCGTTTGTTTCCATTTTAGACCACCGAACAATATCTAATCCGTCTTCTCCAAAGTCCCCAACTGGCTTTTTCCCAGTTATCAGCTCCAACAGTACTACCCCGTAACTATAAACGTCACTTTTCTCATCAATCTTTAATGTGTACGCATATTCTGTCACCACCAAATCCATTATTAAAATTTAGTACTTTAACCGATATAAAATACAAGTTAAAAAGATAAACGAGTCTTTGTTTTTGGGTGCGTAAAGCGGATATAAAGTTCGACTCTTTTTAATTTGCTAAAAAAATGTTTTTTCGTAAGATTCTAACCCATGGAATAATATTAATTACACACAATTTTAGTATACTATTCTCTAGAAAACAGACAATCACACATATTAACTTAAAGTAAGTTTTACTGGAAAAATGAACCCGGAAAATTAAAAAATATATATATTGAAGTTAAACCTTAAAACTTGAGGACCATGGGTTTCAAAAAAAAATTCTGCAAGTCTCAATTATTAATGAAGCTTCATCTTTATAGAGAGAAGAGAAAGTGAGGCTTTGGATCCCAATCTTGATACTTTCCACATGCATGTTACTATTGGGAGCTAGTAAATAAAAAAGGCATTTACACGTCTATAATAAATTACCTTTAACTTGCACGTTTTATTCTAATATGACTGTTAATTTAGACTAAGTAGTAATTAACAAGTACGTACCTGGAGCAATGTAGCCATATGATCCTGCAATAGCAGACATGCACTCCGATGCACCTCCATCTTGCAAGAACTTTGCCAGCCCGAAATCCGCTACATGTGCTTCGAAATCCAAACTTAGTAAGATGTTGTTCGACTTAACGTCGCGGTGAATAATAAGAGGTGAGCAATCATGATGCAAGTAACAAAGACCCTTTGCAGCCTCTATAGCTATTTTAAGCCTTGTATCCCATTTAAGAACACAACCACCTTTCTTCCCATGAAGCAACTCACCTAAACTACCATTCGGCATGTACTCGTAAACCAGCAAATTCGTCTCCTTATTCGAACAAAGCGCGATTAATCGCACTATATACCGATGCCTGATCCTTCCTAATGTTTGTATCTCTGCGGACAAACCACTATCGTGTGAACCACCGTTATTATTTGCTTTACTTGTTCCGAGTTTCTTGATTGCTACTTGCTCTCCATTCGGCATTGTTCCGCCATAAACAATCCCCGCGCCACCTTGCCCAATTATGTTATTATCCTTCAAGCATTCCAAGATATCATGGCTATTAAATTCTAGCTTTTGAAACGCGGTAAGCTTCCATTTTGATTTATTATGTGTTGATCGCATCTTTTGAGTCTTGATAACTGCTAATACCACAAATGCAAGCGAACACACCAAAAGGACCTAACGCGAAAACGAATTTGTATCGGGCAGGAACCTTTGCTGTTTTGGTATCAAGTTGTTGGTCTGTTTGTGGAGGCAATGTGGAAGACGATTCGTTGCATGGGCGGTTAATAAACAAACCGCAAAGATTAGGGTTTCCCTGGAATGAACTGGACTTGAATAACGAATACTGACTGGTTTCTGGTATGGAACCAGATAAGCTATTATAAGAGAAATCCGCAGATGTAAGGCTCTTCATTGAAGCGAATTCTGTCGGTAGAGTATGAGTCAAGTGGTTCCATGACACATTGAGGTAATTCAGTATGTGAAGTTGTGATATTTGTGAAGGAATTGCGCCAGTGAACTCGTTGCGGCTGAGATCCAAGTAGGTTAGTGAAGAACAATGAGAGATCTCAGGCGGGATTCCACCCGAAAAGTTGTTTCTACTCAAATCCAGCTTTAGCACACTCTTTAAAACCTCCTATCTCAGGTGGAACTACTCCGGAGAACCTGTTACCATCCAGTAAAAAGAATCTTGAGTCCGGAAAAGTTCCCAATGGACGCTAGAAGAGAACCCGAAAACCGATTGTTGGAAAGATTCATCTGAGCTAGAAACTTG